>NC_141026.1:23682500-23840000 GCF_052040795.2 Danio rerio | reverse complement strand
TATATATATATATATATATATATATATATATATATATATATATATTCTTTATTCTTGTATGAAATACCCCGCATATGGCACATATACTTACTGTATGCATACTGTATATGCACTTCATTCTGCCATATCATAATTCATTTAGGTCAGTAGGCGGGCTTCTGCAATAACTTAGAACAAAAGGTTTATTTGAATTTTGGAGACTAGGTCAAGTCTTTTTGGGTGCTACAAGTTTCTTCGTTATTAGACTTGCAGTTTGCACACAGCACGCAATTGAGTGATATAGTCACATTACATTTTTAGTACTTATTATAACTATAGCTATCTTAAATTTTCACATTGTGGAAATGCTTTCATATTGAACCTCATACCTGCTTGATCAGTTCCTATGCAGTCAGCCTATTAGTGCTTAAATTGAAATTTTTAAATGGTAATTTCTTAGGAGAGATGAATTGTAACTTTGTTGTAAAAATTGTCATTGCCTCAACAGAACAAGTTTCAAAATATACAGTTTTTGAAGCTGATCAGTTTTTTTATGGTTGTCAGTCTTTTTTTTTTTTTTTTTAGGTTTATGGTTTATATTACCAGAGACATGAAATGGAGTGAAGTTACAGAATCCAGTGAATTATACACCTAAAGTTTATTTGTTTAGGTTAGAATGTCATTCCAAAATTATATATAAAAAAAAAAAAACTTTTTCATGAGAACGTATTTATGAATACAGGGGATTTAACATATTTTACACCATGCACAATGGTGTTAACTGCTTATTCTCCTTAATATAGCCCAATTGTCTGAAGACATTTCTCAATTTCTCAGCCTTATCAGTCCTGACCCCAGAGACAGGGCATTTTAGGGGAAAAATATTTTTACAGCGAGCAAAAGCTACTTTTTTCAGGTCATTTAAATAATGTGATTCATAGTTAAATATATTTACAAAGCACTAGTGTATTGTAGGTACTATATACTCTAAACAACATTGATTGTAGAAAAGAGGGACAACAAAAAGTGTTTAAAAAAGTTACTATATTCCAGCTGTTATGTTTAAACGCTGTTATTTTTTCTGTTAGACGGGTGTTTATTCAAAAAACTTTAAAGGGATTTAGGGGACCCCAGAAGTTATATATTAAGCAGTCATCCCTTAATGTATTAACACTCATAAAGCACAAGTTCTGAACCATGTTTATTTTCCCTCAAGTTCCCTTGTCATTCTACAAGCTGCCAGTCAGGTTTCAGGGCTGTGGTTTTAGAATTTTTTCTAACCATGCACAGGTTAGTACACATATGCTTAGTGTTTAGAAAAAAACATATTCTATTTACAATACAATTTTGTAATCATTACAAAATTAGGGCAAAAAATTAACATAAGACCATCAGTACTAACCATTTATTGTTTTGCTGTATAGAAAGTTCTGTATATCTTGTATGAATGTTTCTCGTCCTTCAATAACCAGTTTTCTTTTCATCAAAATACAGTATATCAGAAGTAAATTTGTGTGTTTGACACTGTTGACTTAGATTAGACACTTAGGTAACACTTTATTTTGATGGTCCATTTGAGTATTAGTAGACTGTCTGCTTAATATCTGCTGATACTGCTCCTTCAACAGACATTTAACTGACTATAAGAAACTTTGCAAGTACATTTCTTCTTACACTAACCCTAACCCTAATTCCAACCTAACAGTCTACTTGTAATCTTATAAGAATTAGTTTGCATGTACATGCAATGTAACTTAGTTCAACAAACAGACCATCAAAATAAAGAAAATGTGACCGACACTTGTAGTCTGCCTTTATCTGAACAGAGCAATATGGGAGATAAGTAAACATGTGCACCAATATTCTTACCGAGTAAGTAAGGCTTAGAATGTTAAGAAATTAGAAGAATCAACTAATTGACCAAAATAAAGGCGTTTGAGTTTCTTTATCTTAGTAGAATTTACCTTTACTGTGCAGTAATAATGCTCAGCATAAAAACTCCATCTTGGATTATGTCTGAAAATCACCAGCTGTTTTTGTGGTTTCGTCTGTGTAAAAGGGCTATGAATTGTTTATTTCTGTCTGTTGTTTCTCCCTGTGCTTGTATTTTATTTTTGAGATGCATATCTGTTTTTTCTGCTGATAAAATCTGTATGTAAAAAAATAAGTATACAAATGTACTGCCTACATTTTTTATTCAAATTATTAAACTTGAATTAAAGTTCATGCTGTGTTTTTGCTTCGTCTTTACAGTGTATTAGCAGAGCCGACCCTCCACATAAGCAAATTAAGTGGCTGATTAGGACCCCGCCCCGACTAGAGGGCCCCCACAACCCACTGGTGGTGCAAACTGTTTACTTGCTGAAATCGTTTTTATTTACATTTTACAAATTATCTTCATTGTAAATGAACAATGGTGGTGTTTTAGTGCTTTTTCACTGAAAAGAAAGTTAAAATTTTTCTCGTGTGAAGGTCATGACCAACAGGAAACTCGCAGCATCTCATTTCCAATATGTGTTTTGTTTGCATGGTCCGAGTTTGTTTTTTCATGGAGAAAATAAGAAAGCCAGTTAGTGCTAGTATAGATCAGGAAAATGTAGAAACTGGAGCCACTGCAGTAGAGTGACCACTTGAAGAACCAGGAGAAAAAAAGCCAGTTTGGAAGTGCTAGTATAGATCAGGAAAATGTAGAAACTGGAGCCACTGCAGGAGAGTTACCATCTAAAGAACCAGGAGAAAAAAGCCTGTTAAAAAAGCTGCTAGTATAGATCAGGAAAATGTAAAAACTGGAGCCACTGCAGGAGAGTTACCACCTGAAGAACTAGGAAAAAAGCCAGTTTTTAAAAAAATGCTAGTTATAGACCAGGAAAATGTAGAAACTGGAGCCACTGCAGGAGAGTTACCACCTTAAGAACCAGGAGAAAAAAGCCTGTTAAAAAAGTGCTAGTATAGATCAGGAAAATGTAAAAACTGGAGCCACTGCAGGAGAGTTACCACCTGAAAAATCAGGAGAACAAAGCCAGGTTGGAAGTGGTAGTAAAGATCAGGAAAATGTGATGGAGAACTGCATCCATTGCTTGACTGAATTACTGTCAGAAGAAGCAAGAGAAAAAAGCCAACATAGAAGTGCTGCAAATAAAGAGGATGTAATTGCAAAACTAAAGGTTTTCAATTGCCAGGAGCTAGCTCTCTTGCAACTCTTACATGGTCGCCCACTGAAGCTAAGCAGGGCTGCACCTGATGGAAGACCACATGAGAAAGCTAGGTTGCTGCCGAAAGTGGTGTTAGTAAGACCAGCAAGGGACACTCAATCTGTGGTTTCTGTGGGTCCTAATGCCCCAGTATAGTGACAAGGACTCTTTACTACTCAGTGAGCGCCATCTTTTGGATGAGACGTTAAACCCAGGCCCTGACTCTCTGTGGTTGTTAAAAATCCCAGGATGTCCTTCGAAAAAGAGTAGGGGCAAATCTGCACACTGGCCTCTGTTCATCATAGCCTCGTAACCATCCCCATATCATAATTGGCTTCATCACTCTGTCTCCTCTCCACCAATCAGCTGGTGTGTGATCTGGTGCAATATGGCTGCCGTTGCATCATCCAGGTGCATGCTGCACACTCATGGTGGATGAGGAGATTCCCCCCACTAAAACACTTTGAGTGTCCAAAAAAGTGCTATATAAATACTATATACTATTATACTATTATTATTATGTTCTACAGAACCTGCCCTCATGTCGACGATTAATATTAATTTAAGTGACAAATATATTGTGTAGAAGTCCATCTATTAGCCCAATGACGAAATTAACAGCATGGTCGGAGGTTAAATGCATGTAAGCCTTTTTTAATGCTTCTGAAAATAATTCTGTTATTTATTAGAATTTATTCATATTTGATTTTCAACTCCGCATTTTATCATTTGATTCCAATTTTAAGTGACTGTCAAATCTAGACTATTTCTAATTGTAAGAACAGATAACATTCATCATTTATGATGCAATTTAGAGTTTTGATTTATATCTGATCCCATAATCTTATAAAGTTATACTTTTATTATGGACTAATCTATTGGATACAAAAGATTTCAGGAGAATCTTCAGGTTTGTACAGAAGAATATTTAAGTAACTTCAGAATTGTCTTTTCTTGAGCTTCAAATAATTTATTTAATTCAATGTTACACTTTAGTTTTGGGGATAGAACTGCATTTTTAATCTGAACAAATCAACTTAATGCATATGGATTCAAGATTGTAAAGTGATTGATTGTTGAAATATTGTAGAAGATTTTTTTGCCTTAGTTACAACTAGTTTACAAATGTAAATTTATTCTAATTAATATGTTAATATTTATTAAATGTTATGCTTTACATGAACTATTGAATCATATTTATTGAATTATATGCCCCATGAATAAAATAAAATATTTGCCCTTCAAGGCTTGATATTAAATTTAAAGACTTTTTAAAAAAACATATGATGACCAAGTGAGTTTAATAAACACTGAAAAAGTGTTTCACTGACTATATGTAAACAAATAAATATTGTTCCCATTTAATATAGACATTTTTTAACATATATATTTTTTCGACAATGTAAAATTTAACATTTCATCTCAATGTCGGCTATGCTGTGGTGCAGTAGGTTGCACGACTGCCTCACAGCAAGAAGGTCACTGGTTCGAGCTTCGGCTGGATCAGTTGGCATATCTGTGTGGAGTTTGCAGGCTTTCCCCGTGTTTGTGTGGGTTTCCTCCAGTTGCTCCGGTTTCCCCCACAAGTCCAAAGACATGCGGTACAGGTAATTGGGACAGCTAAAATTGACCATAGCGTATGTGTGTGATTGAGTTTGTATAGGTGTTTCCCAGTGATTGGTTGCAGCTGGAAGGGCATCTGCTGCATAAAACATATGCTGGATAAGTTGGCGGTTCATTCCGCTGTGGCGACCCCTGATTAATAAAGGGACTAAGCCGAGGTGAAAATGAATGAATGAATGAATCTCAATGTCAAGAAATGTTTCTAAATCATCACATTTACACACATCTCAATTTTGTGTAGTATGGCATTATTAAGTTGACTCTGATTTTGTGTGATTTTGTCTTTCTGGTGTTTCCCGCTGTCAATGGAGCAGTCCGGCAAAATGACAAAAAAAGCTGATCCTAATTGGTCCTCGTGCGTGCATTAAAATGCTGATTGGCTCACAGATAGAACCTTATAGAGCCAAGCTTAAGTGCGACTTTGTAGAAAAAAACATTTTGTTTTTTTTTAAATAAAAAGTCTTTAAATGTAAAACAACTTATAAAAAACATCACAATGTAAATAAGTTGTCATTTAATAAGAATATGTGAATAACTCAATTTTGACAAAAAAATGTCAGATAGAACCTTATAATTCTAAGGTGACGATTTGCTGATTTACTCACCCCTTGTCAAAAAGTAAATTTACTTTTTCTGATAACAAACAGGTTTTTGTTGAAAACATTCCAGGATTTTTCTACAAGTAGAGCACTTATTAAATGTTTTAATTTAATGATTTAAACGTCCAGACTGGAGCTTTATGAAACTGCAGTTTAAAATATATATATTCTTTTCCACTGTAGATAAAAAATATAAATATGTTGAATGACAAAGGGATGAGTAAATTATCAGTAAATGTTCTTTCTGGGAGTTAATGCTTAAAAACCCTAAATTAAATTCAGGTTTCTTATGTAGCATTATAGTTCATTTATTTTTTCTTATTCTTTCTATGTGAAATATTTTGGCTGCATGTACATTTCTTTGTCATTGCCTGCCAACCTGCATATGAGATGATGGAGACTGACCCAGACTGAGCACCATCTCTACTTCTGGGCCACACAGAAACTGTACAGACAGACACTGCACACTTTTGCAAGACAAATTAAGAGGAGGGAAAGTAAAGCAACAGTGCAGTCAGCTGAGAATGTGGACAAAAAACATGCAGAGAAAGAGACACGTGAGGTTAAAGATGGTAAGAGACACTGAGGAGGAGACACATAATACTAAGGAGGTAGCCGAGACAAACTGAGTGTGTTGTGTAGGACAGAGGTGGGCAAACTACGGCACGCGGGCCATATGCGGCCCACTGAACACTTTCATCCGGCCCGCGAGGGAGCTTTTAAAATGCTGCCTTTGAGAAGGTTCGGTTTAGAATTAGTAAATTAATGATGCAATTACAAGTGCATGCCATGTGATGGCAATATTGCATGCGGTACAGTTAAAGCAAACAGTAGAATTAGAACACAGTCTCAGATATTAAAATGCACTTGACAGTTTTTTTTTTTTATTAAGCCCATAAACATTCATTCATTCATTCTTCTTGTCGGCTTAGTCCCTTTAATAATCCGGGGTCGCCACAGCGGAATGAACCACCAACTTATCCAGCAAGTTTTTACGCAGTGGATGCCCTTCCAGCCGCAACCCATCGCTGGGAAAACATCCACACACACACACATACACTACGGACAATAAAAAAATCAAACTCATACACTACGGACCCAATTGACCTGTACCGCATGTCTTTGGACTGTGGGGGAAACCGGAGCACCTGGAGGAAACCCACGCGAAGGCAGGGAGAACATGCAAACTCTACACAGTAAGGCCAACTGAGCCGAGGTTCGAACAAGTGACCCAGCGACCTTCTTGCTGTGAGGAGACAGCACAACCTACTGCGCCACTGCCTTGCCAGCCCATAAACAGTGTATACAATTTATACATATATCAACAAATAGGCAAAACAAACATCTTTAACAATGAACAAAAATAACGGCAAAAAAACAAACGAAAAAAGAAGAAACAGCTAGACATGGGGTAAATAAAAAATACATTTTAAAGAGGCAAAACTCTTTTAGATTGTTCATACGTAAAGCCCAAGACTACATCTTTCCAATACAAACTACATTCACTATAAAATTTACTTTGAATAAAATTCAAGACATTTTTCCAAAATATTTTTGTAAATGGACAGTACCAAAAAATATTTCAAAACAGTCATCACAAAAGGACCAGTTGAAGGAGATAAAACTTTTATATTTTTTCATATGACGGGCTGGATAGATTTTATGAATTATTTTATAAGAAATCTATTTACTTTATTTGTTAAAAAACAACTATGAGGAAGCATCCATACCTTTTTTCAACAAATATTATCCGCTGCATTATTCCAAAAAGCACAGCAGGTAGACTAATAATATTCTGCTGAAATAATGAACGGATTATCCTATTATTATTTTTACAGGGAGAAGCAAAACATAACCTTCCAATATAAGAATCGACCAAATTAAGCAAAATTTGTGATAATGTGATGGTACCTCTTAATAGAGAAAGAAGACCAGATGGGATGGATACCATAACTATAGAATTGTTTTTTAAAGAGACAGGAAATTGAAAATTCTTTATATGAAAATAGTAGACCTTTGGAGTTTATTAATTGGCCAATCAACAGTATATCTTTATCAAACCAATTTTTCAAAAATATGGATTTATTCTTATACAGAACATTCCCATTGTTTCAAATAAAAGACTGATGGGGTGAAAAGTTGTGCTTGAATATCAGTGTCCAAGCTAGAAGTACTTGTTTATGAAAATCAGGCAATATAGCTGGTAGCTTTTCAATTTTATAGTTACACATGAGAAGAAACTCAAGCCCACCAAATTGAGCAAAAACATGATTGTGAATAAAATTCCACAAACATGTTGATTTTTTTCCTAAACTGCTTAAGCCAATTAATCTTGAATGTGTAACTTAAAGTGCTTAAATGCAAAAAATTTAGACCACCTTTTTCACACGTGTTCATTACAATGGACTTTCTAATATAATGAATTGAACGCTTACATAAAAATTCAAAGAGTATACGGTCAATTTTTTTACTTAATTTAAGATTTAGAGGAACAGATTGGGCAACATAAACAAGCCTTGAAAGGCCTTCTGCCTTGGTGAGGAGCACCCTACCTTTCAATGACAAATCCCTTTGTAACCTCTGATTAAATATTCTCTGTTTTGTCAATAAGGGGTTGATAATTAAGAATACATCTTTCTTTTTGATCCTTAACAACAAAAACTCCTAGATAGCAAATCTTATCTTTCACTGGGATATTATGGACAAAGGATTCCTTACATTCTTTTATTGCAAAAAGTTCACACTTATGAATATTTAAACACAAACCTGAAGGTTTAGAAAATGAATCAATAATATTTATTGCAAGTGGAATCTGCCTATAATTTTTAAGAAAGAGTTGTGTCATCAGCAAGCTGGCTTATGATCACCTCTCTCTCAGCAATAGCTATACCTTTTAAATTGCTGGCTTTTACATGTAAACAAAAAATTTGAGTTGCGAGAAATAAAAGGTAAGGGGAAATAGGGGAACCCTTGTCTAATGCCCCTCATCAAATCAAAACAAGTTGTGCCATTTTTTAAATAACTGAACTACTACCATTCATATATAAGGTTTTGATAGCAGTGCAAAAATTATTTCCAAATCCAAATTTAGAAAGACACAGAAAAATTAATTCATGTTCCAGTGTGTCGAACGCTTTATAAAAATCTAAAAAAAAGAAAAAAACCATCATCATCAGTCACTTTGAATAATCTAAAATATCAAAGATTACACATATATTATTAGAAATATGCCTATTACTAAGAAAACCAGATTGTGTCTCATCTATTATAGAATTTAAAACATTTTTAATTCTTTTAGAAAATATTAGGGCCAAAATTTTGTAATCATTATTCAGTAAACTTATTGGACGCCAATTTTCAATTAACACTAAATCTTTTTATCGGTTTGGGAATGAGGGATATTATTCCTTGACATAAAGAGATTCAGAGAATTGCTTTTAAAATTCTGCTGCAATGCCATCATTGCCGGGTGATTTGTTACATTTAAGGTGTTTAATAGCATCAGTTACTTCTTCTTAGACTATTTTTTAATCACACCATTCTCTCTCAGATTCACTGATTTTATTGATATCTTTAAGAGAATCAAGAAAAGAGGTAGAAAAATCATTGCAGTAGTTAGATTTGTAAAGATTAGCATAACATTATAACATATATTTTTTTTCCCTCGCTGTCTTTCAAAGTTAAAAAAAGTATGCTGAATTCTAATCCCCTTGGGGTAAAATCATGGAAAGAGAGGTGATCTCTGATACAATTTCCCCCTCCAAGACTCTATTAAGTTTAGATAAAAGAATGCCATAAGATCTTAGATATTTGTCCACATCATATTTTAGAAGTCCCCAATATTTTTGAATTTTCCTTTTGAGCCAAATTCAAATAAAAAAAAGGTATTAATTTTTTATAATTTCCAATTTTACTGCTTCGTGTTTTAGATGAGATGCATTCATTTTCCAAAAGGAACAATGATGTGGTGTCCCAGAAGGGGAAAATTTAATATTCATACAAATTGCCTTTTAATCTGTTAAGGGAGTAACTAGAATGTCTACCAAAACATTCTCTTTCAGAATGCTCCCAGAAATAATAAAATAATCTATGCGGGATTATCTTGTTCCACTTTTGTTACTCCATGTATAAGAACATTGACTAGGATAAATTTCCCTCCAAATGTCAGTCAAATTAAATTTTTGCATACAATTTTTAAAATTTGTATTAGAAGAACCTGTATTTTTTGACATCCATCTATCAATACAATCATTTAGAGCAGTGGTTCTCAAACTTTTTTCACCAAGTACCACCTTAGAAAAAAATCGTCTCTCCAAGTACCACCTTACGACGCTATTTTTTAACCAGTATTAAAAAATAGCGTCGTAAGCCTAATTAAGCAGCTACAGGTGTGCACAGTTTTAAAACGATGCAGATTACTTCATATTAGTAAGAATATGTATTATTGTCAGTCACTTTAAACATTTGAAATAGTCTGAACATTAACTGTGCTTGCAGATAAAAAAAAAAGTTTTAGTTAAAATGTGCTTTTAAAAGTTCATAAAAAAATGGCGCTGTTCTTAAAAAGTAAAAAGAAAACTGCTGTACTTAAATCTAAAAGTATTCATAGTAGCCTATTCATCAAAAGCTGGAAATGCTGCTTGGACCTTATAAATATAGGCTATATGTCATATTCATACACTTTCAGACAAATCTTGAAATATATGTTAAATGTACATATGACAGGGTTCATACAGACACAGCCTTATGAAAATCAATTCCAGCACCTATTTTTTTTTTCAAGACTGACATGCTATGTATTGAAGACCTGAAATGTATTCTCAGCAACCCATAAAACATTGCATAGGAATAGATACAAATAAAAACCATTAATAATAATATTTATTAATCATATATTAATAATATAATAAACCTGCACTAAGTGCTTGTGAAATCTTTTTTTGTACTCAAGTAAAAATACTAATACACTGCTAAAATAACAAAAATTTTAGTAAATAATACTAATATTAGGTAAAAGTACAAATTACTCTTTTAAAAAGTACTAGTTGGTTACTTTTGAAAAAAAATCTGATTTTCATTATGAAATCACTTCTTTTTTAAGTGTAAACCTGATTTAATGGTTTGATTGCTTACATCCCAAAGCTACATGTATAATTTGCACTAACAAAGGAATTATAGTCAGTTTTTCCTTTCATGACAATTAATCTTTTTCAATAGCACTGGTAAAACTACCACATAATCTTTAAGGCCATAGAGACACTTTTTGCCCATTATTAAAAATATATATTTTTAAGCTTTGAAAGGTTAAATTAAAGTATATGGTAAAAAGATTTAAATTTAGCGTTTTATTTACATATTTTACACTTTTTTCTTTACAATATGGCAAATTTGTTTCTTAAATAGCTGTACATCACATGTAGATTTTATTTTACACTTGATCTTAATCTAAAATAGAAACGTAAAATAATACAAGTACACTGTCAGTAAAAAATAAAACAAATGACTTTATTTTACTTGAGGTATTTGAAATATGACGACACTACATTTATCAAAGCAGTGCTTTAAGAGCCTTATTGTAAATTGTGATAAATAAACAATAAGTAGGCTAACAATGGATTGCTTTGACCTGTAATGCTTTAGGACAGATCAGAATACAGCTAAATGTATAAATCACACAAATACCTCACCCAGAAACATTTCCAGCATAATTATTTTGTCGTAAAGAAATAAAAAATGTTGCCCCTTTGCTAAAAGTAAGTTTCACTTCACAACACAGCCAAATAAGAAGACCATTAGCATTGTCATCGATCATGTATCAATCTATTTCTAAATATTTGATAACTTTGAATACTTTTGACTAAATTTAGTTAAGGAGCAAAGATAAATAATGTCTACTTTAATAGTGGAAAGATCGCGATTGTATTATCTGAGCACACAGGCGATCATGAGAGCACTTGCAGTTCATTTGAAAAAAGCCTATTTAGGAGCTCGCATATCTGTTTTAGCGATTTGCGTACATGAATGCGCCCTCGTGTTAAAATAAAGCACTCGCCGCATTTGCAGAAATGAGTAATTGCGCAATACCTTCATTCCCGCGCCGCCATTCAGACTGTGTTTAGAGAAGTGACAGGTCAGAGGCGAGTCGACTGGCTGTAGGAGAGCGAAACGTGTATGTAGATCATCAAATAGGCAGGAAATATGTCCGCGGTTTAATTACTCTGCTAGACATATCTGTAGTGAAAACATTCGAGAAGCATTATTCCAACAAAACATTTGTTTTTAAGTTGTTTTTTCTGTCTCTGCAACACAGAAAGCCTTTGTCCCGCCCTTACGTTTCACGCAACTAGACAAGGTCGACTGTGATTGGCCACTTTTCATGTCAGTCAAATCACGCTTCAGAATCAATTCTTAAACTTCGGAAACTGATTTTCAGCAGCTTATGACACAATGCACTAAAATAAACACTCTAAGCACAGCGTTGTGATCGTACGCTTCACAAAACAGCCAATGCTGATCACATCAATGTTATATTACGCATTAAAGGATTAAAAGTGTTAATTGTTTCTTTCATTATTCAGCGATTCCTCCGCGTACCACTAGGAGGAAGCCCGCGTACCACTAGTGGTACGCGTACCACAGTTTGAGAACCACTGATTTAGAGTAATATTAAAGTCCCCTCCAATTAATAAAAATGCCTGTGGATGTTTATGAAACCAGAGCAAAATTCTTTCCTCCAAACACTCAAAAGGCTTATAATTTTCAGTGGTAATGTTGTATCCATAAATATTAATCAAAATTAAAATTAAATTATTCCAACATAACAGTAAACATAGAAAAAGGGTCTGAAAAAGACTCCAAAACATTTCCAGAAAAATTGTTCTTTAACGTAGCTACCCCTGCAGACCTCTCTGAGCCATGAGCAAACCATAAGTCATTATTCCACTGTGACCTCAAAAACTTCTTGTCACTAACCAAAGAGTGTGTCTTGAAAGAAAACAAAATCAGTTTTTAGCTGTTTTGCGAAAAAAAAGCTTTCCTTTTAAGAGTGTCTCTTAACCCCCTAGTGTTGAGCGAAACTATATAAAAAATACATTTAACAAAAATAATATAGAAAGTTTTAAACAATTTGTATATCAAAATTTTAACAGGAACAATATACGTAGCTTGCTCAAGCCACATCACTAAGAAAACCAGTGACATGTCAAAGCCCTATTGAATTGAATATTCAGTTGTAGACTTGCAATACTGCTATCCACTGCTTTAAAGGGTCACGAAACACCAAAACACATTTTTTGAGCTGTTGACAGTCGTATATGTGTCCCACACTGCTATAAACACTATTAGGACACCTATATTTCACAAAAAAATGTAAATTGGTTGTTTTTGCGTTATTTCAAGCAAATTCGTACTTCCTGTTTGAAACGAATTTTTGAAGCTGCGTCACGGTCATGACATAATAGCGTGTATTCCAGCGTGCAGACTGGGCGTCTGTGCCAGAGTGAGTCTTATTACGTCTTTCAGTGTGTTGCATTAATGCATGAGTAAGGCTTGGTTCAAACCAATCAGCGCGCTCTATTGTGCAACTTCATTAATATTCATTAGTGTCACCGAGACACAGAGACGCCACGTTGTGTTGGCAAAACAAGCGTGAAGTGTTGCTTTTATAGTTTGCTGCCATTAAGTTTCGTTTTCATTTTCTCTCTGTGAGAGCTCAGCTGGATCATGTGTGGATTAACAGTGTACGCGACGCTCGACAACAATAATTTACGTGTCTAAGGAGGATTATTGTTTACCTGAGAGCTGTTCTCATCTGCAAACGCTGAGATCCAGATTCGCTTGTAACGTTAGTCTCCTCTTCATAAAGACACGGCTCTAGTTGCTGGTGATTGTTCTGTCTCTACAGATTTGGTAAGTAAGCGACCAGTGCTCTTTGTTTATTCAGTTTGTTCGTATCGAATAAAGTTAACTATTGCACTGAGTGCAAACATAGCACCGCATTTTGTGACCGGAATAACACACGCTGCTTTCTGACGCTACCTGCCGTGTGCATCTAAGTTTCCGGGAAATGCGGAGGGTTTTTTTCTCTCATTCGCCGTGCGGTATCAAACGTTGCATGTTTCTCTGGGCTTTATTGGTGATAATGATCTGTAATGTTGGACCATCACTGCCTTTTTAGCATAATAAGAGGACAGAAACTAACCAGACAGTAATGTGTGAATTGTGGAGTAGGCTAAAAAAAAAAAAAATCTGTATTTTTTAGTAAGTGTACTTTTTTTGCTTTTATTTTTGCGATAATTAAACATTTATTTGTAGAGCAACTCATGTTCTGTTTTTATTAATATTTTAAATTAGGTGTTCGAGATGTGAACAAAAGCAACAGCAGTGGGGAAAGGAGGAAAGTTTTTGGTAAAAAAAATGAAAAAACCTGAGGGATAAGTTTGTTTTTATGCCAAAAGAAACCATGGCAAAAGTGGAGACCCGGGTACACAATTACAGAATATGTTTATCCTCATAGCTTTTACACGGATGTAAATGGTTGTGGATCGGGCCAAATCTAAAAAAAAAAACAAAAAAAAACATCTGTATTTTTTTAGTAAGTGTAGGCTACTTTTTTTTTGTTTTGTTGCTTATATTCTAGCCATAATTAAATATATTCGTAGACCAATTCATTCTCTTGTGATTAATATTATAATGAACTTTAAGTGGTAAAACTGTCCGATTTATGAAAGCAAGAGATCCATCAAAGTTTGATACAAAAAAAATCTTAAATGGTTATAAAACTGCTTATAATCATTAAAATAATGTATAAAAACAATACAAAATTATTAGTTTAAAAATATTGAACGAAATTGTGATATGAAGTACTTCCTGAAAGTTCCTACTTCTCTGTTTATCCGTCTAGTTTTAGGAGTCAAGCCTGATTTATACTTCTGCGTCATGTGACCGGCGTAACCCACGGCGTATGCAACGCGCGTGGCTGTGCATTTATACTTCTGCGCGGTCTCTGTCGGTCTGCATTAACACTTCCGAAACGCTAGTTGGCAGTGAGGTGTAAATGTTCCTCTGTGTCGAGTTTCTTCGCTGCTTTTTTGCTTTTCCTGAACACTTCCGGGATGTACAAGTGGCTCAAACTCGCTCATTTTGAGGCAGGAACCGGCGGACATGCAACAATTTTAACTATGAGGTAAACACAAAACAAAACTTTCCATCCGGAGCTCCTTCACGGGACTCCACACTTGTAAACAATCGCTCGCGCCATTCGCGCGGCTCTCGGTCCCGCCCAAACTCGTCAGCGCTACCAAGCCGACCAGTCACAGAGCTTGTGCTATGCGTCGTTGCGACAAGTAGTTACATTTTTTGAGAGGTGCACGTCAGTGACGGCGACGGCCACGGCGAAGGGCTATGCGTCAGCGCTGTAGCATACGCTGGCGTTTGACGCAGAAGTATAAATCAGCCTTACAGGGCCATGAAACCCCCTCATTTCAGGAGGGTGTTTTCACACCTCTACTTTGGAATAAGTCAGAAATGTGGGCGTGTCCAGCTCTGTTTACGGGGGAGTGTCGGAAGAAGAAAAGTGGGATGGTGTGGGAGTGTCTATTTGGGCACGTGCAAGTTTCAGAGTCAAAATACACACACACACAGACACACACACACACACACACACACAAACACACACACACACATACAGGAGAAAGTGATGGTGTTTAACCTACATGGACATCTGTAGTCAAATTATTTGCCAAATTACTAAATGGTGGACTTTAACTGCAGTTTGGCTCTTTTATTCAGGGAATTCATTCATGCCCCTCGCAACAAACGAGATATTTGATTCGAGGAACTGCTCTAAGCGTGTATTTTTCATTCAATGTTTGATACCGCACGGCGAATGAGAGAAAAAAAACCTTCGCATTTCCTGGAAACTTAGATGCACACGGCAGGTAGCGTCAGAAAGCCGCGTGTGTTATTCCGGTCACTAAATGCGGTGAAAACCCTACACAAGGTTAAAGTTTGGTTGTGGTGCTAACATGTTTACACTCGGTGCAATGGTTAACTTAGTTCAATACGAACAAACTGAATAAACAAAGAGCGCTGGTCGCTCACTTACCAAATCTGTAGAGACAGGACAATCACCAGCAACTAGAGCCGCATCTTTATGAAGAGAATACTACAAGCGAATCCGAATCTCAGCGTTTGCAGATGATTACAGCTCTCAGTAAAACAATGTTCCTCCTTAGACACGTAAGTTATTGTTGTCGAGCGTCGCGTACACTGTTAATCCACACGTGAGACTGAGCTCTCACAGAGAGAAAATGAAAACGAAACTTAACTGCAGCAAACTATAAAAGCAACACTTCAAGCTTGTTTGCCAAGTTGCACAATAGAGCGCGCTGATTGGTTTGAACCAAGCCTCACTCATGCATTAATGCATCACACTGTAAGACGTAATAAGACACACTCTGGCACAGACGCCCAGTCTGCACGCTGGAATACACGCTATTATATCATGACCGTGACACAGCTTCAAAAATTCGTTTCAAACCGGAAGTATAAATTTGCTTGAAATAACGCAAAAACAACCAATTTACACTTTTTTGTGAAATATAGGTGTCCTAATAGTGTTTTTAGCAGTGTGGGACAAATATTCGACTGTCAACAGCTCAAAAAATGTGTTTTGGTGTTTCGTGACCCTTTAAGGGGAAGCTGCAGGCCCGGAGACCCAACTGCACGCTCAGACCTGCACGCACAGATCTGCACTTCCAGACCAGACAGTGCCCCCTGCTGTTGGGTTGGGTGAAGCGGCAGGTACGGAGACCCAACTGCACACTCAGACCAGCACTTTCTAGCAAGTAGCAACATCACAAACACCAGTAAGGTTATTGATTACTAAAGCGATTCCTGAAAATTAGCAAGTTTTATGGCATAAATCAATGTGGTGTACAATATTACACAAACAAACAATTATTTTAGTGTTCGATTTGATCAAAATTAGTGTCAAAACAGCATTATTTTATGATATTTACAGCTTGCTCTTATTTTATGTATTATTGTACCATTCTGGGACAATTTTCTAGCAATGTTTTCTGGCAAAATAAAAAAAAACTTTAACGTAAAAATGTTAAAATAAAATGTAGGCTATAATATATAGCAAAATTATTATTTGTAACATATTTTAGTGCTGTATAGGTCTACTGTACATACTACTGTATCTATCTGAAAGTGCTACGAAAGACAATAACAGTAACACAATAATAGTTTATCAATTATTTATAAGTTCTGTAATGATTACAAACACGTTTTTTGGACATCAAAATATCAGTTAATCTGCATAGAATTTACAATATGAGCTCTCTTAGGTGAAATCAAAAATAATTTACTTGTGGTGTGTATTTTTTCCCAGATTGATATTACATTTAAAAAGTGGGTCTCTGCCAACACTAGCACGCTGTACCAAAGACTGCAGGTATTTCCAGTTTTTTGCTCTAGTAATGAAAAATCTCCCCAATAAGAATGTAAGGCATTTATGTTATTTTCTACGTAAAAAATAATAATTACTCCAATTATTTTTTTTTCACCATTTTTATATGAATTGTTTACAACTTGACTTGTAGGACCTCATGAAAAAGTACACAAAAAGAAAGTTTGTTGTGAGAAAATTACTTAGAGTACTATAATTGTATGTGAAGAAATTTATTGTATATGAAGATAATATTAATTCCTTCAACTCAATAAGAAACAGTGATAAATCCTCAATAAAAAAAAACAACAACAAATGTCTGAAAATATTGAAGTAACTGAACAATATCTATTTACAAATACAATTAATAAAAATACAACAGAATTAATGCATTAAATAAAAAAATCTAGTATGTTTAATATTTCATATAATAATCCATTTAATCATAGCCTAATATTTTATAGTAGAAAATAGAAGCAGCTGAAATCAGGTTAGTCGATCTTTTAAACAGCAGGTGGCACTGTGAAGGTCTGGAAGTGCAGGTCTAGCTTTCTGAGCGAGCAGGTCTGAGCGTGCAGTTGGGTCTCCGGGCCTGCAGCTTCATACTATTGTTTTAGTGTGATTTTCTTTTGACCGCCCCCTGTCGTTCTAAAAAATATCACAACGGCGAACGCCTCGTCCATTTCGTGAGGTGCGCGCGCAGTCTATGGCAAGCCAATATGGAAGGCCGTTGGGGCCAAAACATCTGCAACAAACGCGTTTACATGTTGTAACGTGTTAACGCGCATATTACGTGTTAACACGAAAACATATTAGTGCATGTTAACACGCAATTTACGTGTTATCATGTTTTTTTAAAACAAGTCTCATTTTTTAAAGTGCTATCATTTATTCATTTTTAATTTCTCCAATCTGCAAATTTTAAAATGTTTAATGTCTTTTTAACTTAAATCACAATAAATGTTTTGCAGTCAGTGATCTGTAGCAGATATTTTGTGTTATGAAAGGCCAGACATTTTCTGTAATGTTGCCTGTGACATAATAATGTTTGTTAGTAAGTTGCTGAGATTTCTTTTATCTTTGAAAATGTGTCCAGAGAAATCAAAATGCACTTTATTTGACAAGTGTGCATAAACACACAAGAAATGTTTTTTTTTTTTTCAGGGGCACAGGATACATACAGTACACACAAATCAACACAAGAACACAGAATGACAATGAAATAAGTGGATATAAAGTAAATAATACAACATTTTGATTACAAAATCATGAACAGTAAGAATTGTGTATACTAAAAACAGGTAGCAACTGATCTAATAATGAATATCTATAGAGATAAAAAAGTGTCGAGAGGTTGGGCAGGTGCAAAGCAGCAATCTTCTTCACTGTCCTGACATTCCGCTGTAGTCTTCTTATGTCTGAATTAGTGGCTGATTCGAACCAGACAGTAATTGAAGTTTTGTCAGATGAAGTGGTTGCAGATTACATTCTCATACTGTATATAACATGTCATAAATTACTAAACAAATTATTTAATGCAGAGTAGCCTATCTTGGTGAGGTTTATTTCTAACAGCAATACTGTTTTCTTTATAATAAACATTTATGAATGTAATATATATTTGTTTGCAGAACTTTGCGCTATACACTTTTTGTCTCTCTACTGAAAGCACCAATCACCAAGACAAAATATTCCTTTGTGCAAACAACGGAGGTAAGAAAAGCCAAAATTATGATTTACTAAATCAAAATTACAAGATAAAAATTCAAAATAATGATTTAATAACTTAAAATGATGACTAAATAAATCTGTAGAAATGACTTCACGACAATAGGTGGTGACAAACAACCATCCAAATGTAAAACAATTCTCTAAAGATGATTAATCTAATTAAAGGTGAAGTTTCTTTTTTTAAGAGAGTTATAAGGTGCGTCCGATATGAAGCACAACTGCAGCCGGTGATCAACGAGATTAACTGGAGGGGCGGAGTTGAAAATGGAGCCTTCAAGCCAGACAGCTGAATACTTCAGGGCTCAAAGTTGTTGCAGTCATAATGACCAATCACATAGCGTCATCATCATTTTTTAATTTAAATTTTTTATAACAACAAAAGATTTACAAATAAATCAGAATACAGTCTCTACAAAACTATAGTTCATTTCTAAACAATAGGGGGATTATGAATTAAACATATTACAAATGTATGAGAGAAATAAGGGGAAACGAGAGGGTAATATAAACATAAAAATTAATAGGCCTATTATATACAAAGCGATAAGCACAAATTCTAGGAGTTTAAACATTCCTCTGTAGGCTAATACTTCTTGTTTGAATATGTTAAAAAGGGGGTTACATTTATAGATATAAAATGTTCCAATATATATTAGAGAAACTCTGGGTTTTCCGTTTCAAAATGGCATGTTTGTTAAACTCGAGAAAGCAGGGTAAATCAAGCCTGTATCTGAAAGAGAGTTAACTTTAACTCAGAGTCAGTTACTGTGGTCTGTGAACTTAACCTGGTCAGGAGCAGGTTTTATTCTCTAAACTCTGAGTTTTTGTCGGTCTCCTGCCCTTTTCTAAAGACGAAGCGGTATTTTTCGCCTTAGCCTTACATTTCCACCCACCTATTTTAATGCTTATTTTGGATATGTTCATAAAAATGATTGATGGAAACGTCATGATGCACATAACCTTTGAAGATATGCATAAAACATGTGCATAACTGAGTTGGTTAAACTTTTGTTCAAATGAAAATATGCACATAAACTTCGATGGAAACACTTTTACTGAACAAATTACAGTATGTACATAAAAAAGGTCATCATATGATGATAAAAATGTGTGTGAATGGACAAACCAGCAGGCTGAGCACACTGTAACACATTTTAAATGTTGTTTTAGTCATTCTAAAATGCCTTAACTGTTTCAGTATTAGTGTATATAATTACCTCCGAGCGTCTGGTGCGTGTCAAGAGTCTCCACATCTCATGGCTTCAAACACCCCCACGTGTTCATTGTGTGTCAGCATTGTCTTCTGAGGCGCAAGTACATTTATTAAATACAGAAAATAATTGACGCAGCTTCTTCTACCACAGTAAATTCTGTTTTTACTGTTGATATTTGGCGCTAGTTAATCAGGTGTTGATTTTGTTCTCTTTGACTTGTTGGATGGAAACGCTGCTTTATTCCCGTCTTTTATGCAATATTTCAGTTTTGCACATAAATTTATGTAATATTTGGATGGAAACATCGATGCAGTAGTGCAGTAGGTAGTGCTGTCGCCTCACAGCAAGAAGGTCGCTGGGTCGATCCTCGGCTCAGCTGGCGCTTCTGTGAGGAGTTTGTATGTTCTCCCTGCCTTCGCGTGGGTTTCCTCCGGGTGCTCCGGTTTCCCCCACAGTCCAAAGACAAGAGGTATAGGTGAATTGGGTAAGCTAAATTGTACGTAGTGTGTGAATGTGTGTGTGGTTGTTTTCCAGAGATGGGTTGTGGCTGGAAGGGCATCCGCTGCGTAAAAGCGTGCTGGATAAGTTGGCGGTTCATTCTGCTGTGTGACCCCAGGTTAATAAAGGGACTAAGCAGACAAGAAAATGAATGAATGATGGTTAAATTAAGCATAAGCATGTACTAACAAGTAATTAAGGTAGCCGTTATTCACACATGAGCACATGTGACTCATGCTTTAGTTAGTTAGTTCATGATTAGTGCATGCATTAAGTCATCAACAATTCATAATAAAGTCATGTTTAGTTTACATATTAATACATCATTATTCATGTACTGTTATTAAAGTGTTACCAATGATGAACCAGACATTAAACTGCAGCAAAACTCTGTCGCTTTGTATTTTGCTGCTTTCGGTTTGCTTTTTTTTTCTGGGTGCGTTACTCTCCTGTCATGATCTTGGATGATGAGGTAAGGTCACCGTAAGCTCAGCGTAGTGCTTCGGTGACTGCATCATGAATAATTCAAGTAAAACGTAGCTGTGGTGTCATGATGACTGTGTCTGACGTAACAGCTCGTAATCCTTCTCATGAATATTAATGTGGTGATGCCAAGTGTGCCGCAAGCCTGCGTTTGAGTGAAGGTCTCGGCCGTTAGATCGCCCCCTGGGGGCTGGCTGCAGTACAAGTCATAAAGCCCGCCTCCTCCGTGTTAATGAAGGAGACTTGAGCTCAAATAAAAAAAATATTACACTTGCAATAAAATGTCCCGAAAGATGGTCCTGGTCGATTAAGGCACTGGTTATTGTGCTGAAATAGGTGCAGATCTTCATTTTTGTAAACAGTTTGTTTTTAGCAGTAATTTAATGCTGGGCGTGTCATCGTGATTGACAGCTGTGATTGACAGTTTCTCAAAGCAGCGCGTCTGAGCTTCGGCAGGAAACTGAAGTGTTATTATTCGATTTCTGTGTTATTTTACCATGACAAAATGAGTTCAGCAGTAAACTATAGTTTCTGACATACATGATCCTGGTGGAACTGTTTATTCGCTAAGGTCAGGGCTTTTTTCGGGCTTTATTAGTTTGCTGATACATAACCACCCAGATAGCAAAATACACTCGGGCCAGTTCGGCTAGATACTCGCCTGCCGGAGACTTAACCCTCAGAGCTCAGACTGACGACTGACTACCTCTGCTGGACATACTCCGGATGCCTGGACTCACTGCCCGATTCCAGCCCAAGTCAATCGAGCTAGATGCGGCGGCCGAGCGAGCCGACGCTGCCGCATACGAGCCGGAATCAGCCTGCGACGCCGCGAGTAGGTTATGCGCTGCGGCCCGGAGCTGGCGCGATTGAATATATAAAACCCTCATATTTGTTAAAGTTATTACATCCATCTGTGTTGATATGACAGCAAACGCATGCTGAGAAGTTCGGGGGGCGTGGTTGATTTTACATAAAGCGTTTGGTTGGAAGCTCGACTCCGCTCATTTTCGCGGTTCCTCCTCTGGCTCCATCAGACAGTCCTTCTGCGCATGTCAAGGCTCCAATTTCAGCAGTCTTTTGCGACAGTTTGTGCCCGTCAAGCAGGCGTTTTGCCCTCAAGGCGTTCAATGGGAAAAGGGGCTGTCGCGTCGTCCATATTTTTTACAGTCATTGGGTGATGCGCGTAATCAGATTGTTACACAATGGTTATGTTGAGCCTACATCATCTGGTCCATTTCCATTAAAAGGAGCTCAACATATTTGGCAGCGAGGAATAAGGCAGAGATTGTGTTAAGTTTCTTATTTCAATTTTAAATAGCCTGCTTCTTTACCAATTATCTAAATGTAAAATAACGGTGGGCTGTGTTCATACAAGGATAACAAATTCGAGAGAGAGAGAGAGAGAGAGAGAGAGAGAGAGAGAGAGAGACAGACTAGCTAAAAATAATTTTAAATGAAATAGTCTAATTTATTTTTTTCCTGATAAGGGCCAGAAGTTAATGCTAGTTAATGCTAGGTAATGTGTTGATTAACGAGAATTAACAATAAACAACACATTTATTCAGCAATCCTACATCTCATATACACTAAACATATATTAATGTGTTTGTTGTATCCGATTGATAGCCGAAACTTTACTGATGTTTTAAGAAGCTTTATTAATGTTCCTTTTCTTCTGAAATCACTGTAAGAGCTGAGCAAACCAATACAAAAATATACATCAACATTCTTAGACATTTTCACAAAATATGTATTACTAACTAACAAAATACAATCACTCAAACCTAATGCCTTTTTTGTGGGGTTGCTGAATAAACAGCAACCTAATGTCGTGGAGCGCTGCATTTTGTTTGGAAATGAAAATCGGGTTGACGTCAGAATTCAACGTCAGAACAATGTCAATGCCCAACCTAAAACCAACCAAATATCAGTGTCTAATAATGTTATAGCTTGATGTTGTGTAAACGTTACTGTAACAAATATGGCCTACCAGACACATAATTGTTTTGCTTTTATTCAACAAATGAGCCAGCAAAGCACCAACTTCGTCAAGGAAGGGCTGTATGTTCAGTTGTATCTGATTCCAAGGTATTTATGACCCAAAGGAATGTGCCCACAGCACCAAACAAAGACCTGGCCAGGACTACTATAAACTTCTATCTTGCTTAAGTCTGATGTGTTAATGTAAACTGTATTCTCTCTTTATGTGTAATCATGTGTTTTGCAACATTTCCCTTACTAGGGTTGGGTATTGTGTTACAGTCTTTTTGGGTCTAGGGATGTGACCGCAACAGAAAATAAATGATTGGTGGTGGATGATGTGCAATGGCTGGAAAAATAAGAGAGAGAACTCATCTCCTCAAACAGAATGGCTAGAAAACTTAGACACAAGATCAAATTAAGAAAAAGAGAAGTTTATTTACATATATCATAATATAACAAAGAAAAACAGGGTATTAATTCAGAAGGGGGCAAGGCCAAAACAAACAAAATCAAGCTAACTCCTAATATAATCTCTTGCTAATCTGAAATAAAAGAAAAAAATATATAAACAAACTTACTTCCTTTACTAAACAAAAACAGGAGAAAACTGATTCCAAAACAAAATGGCACCCACCTTCCTACTTAACCCTCAAAATAAACAAACAAACAAATCAACAATCAATCAGACTCACTTCTCTTTAGGTGAATTATTAGATGTTAACAAGAAAATCATTGAGAGTAGAAGTCTGTCTCCAATAGCTTCACCACGCAGGAGCCAATTAAGCTGAATCATATCTGTAAAGCTTCTCACAAACAACCGGTCAGTAGTTGGAGAAAAGCTCAGCCACTGCACAATCTTGCCACCACCAACACTGGTTTGAAGAGCAGCTCAGGTTAAATACTCTCTCTCCTCTCCCAACAGCCAATCACTAGAAGAATTCAATGATTGCTACCAGGTGGACACAGTTACCTGCAGGGAGAGATAGAAACACAGAGAGAGAGAGAGAGAGAGAGAGAGAGAGGAAAAACACAAAGCTCATTGTGCACACCAAAAGATACGTCTCAGGACATAACACCCCCACCACTAAAGATTTTAACCACCTAGTGGTTATAAGCTAGAATGCACAACAAAATCTCAAACACTCATTGACTGTCTAAACAGTGACCTCTACTGCTCCAGCCCCCATAGCACTAGCATCGACCTGGAGTTTAAATTTCTGAGTGAAATTTGGTGCAGCAAGAACAGGTGCAGTGCAGAGGAGGTCCTTTGCAGCAGTGAATGCTTTCATACATCCAAGAGTCCATATGAACTTTCTAGATGTGCTCAAAAGATCAGTGAGAGGAGAGACAATGTCAGCAAAATTTTTACAAAAGCTTCTGTAATAGCCGCTCATCCCTAAGAAACGCTGCAATTCCCGTTTCCAAGTGGGTATAGGGAATTCAATAATGGCAGCTATTTTTGCATCCAAAGGCTTCACTTGCCCTTGACCGACACATTTTCCCAAATATGTTACGGTAGCTTTGGCAAACTCACATTTAACCAAATTTAGAGTCAATGAAACCTCACTCAACCTTTTAAAAACAACATTCAACTAATTATGATGTTCTTCCCAAGTTTTAGTGAAGACTACAACATCATCCAAGTAAACTTCAGCATAAGTCACTCCTGACAGTACCTGATACATAAGGCGCTGAAAAGTAGCTGGGGCATTTCGCATCCCAAATGCCATGAAAGAGTACTGTAGTAAAGAATCAGGAGTGACAAAGGCAGAGATTTCAGAAGCACGAGAAGTCAATGGCACTTGCCAGTAACCTTTAAGGAGATCTAATTTGGTTACACATTTAGCACTACCATCCTTATCCACACAGTCCTCCGTTCTTGGCAAGGGATATGCATCTGGTTTGGTTAAAGAATTAACTTTTCAGTAGTCAGTACAAATCCGGAATGTAGAATCAGACTTTTGGTACTAAAATACATGGTGAGCTCCATGGACTTTGGCTGGGTACTGCTAAACCATGCTCAACCAAATAAGCTACCTCAGACTTCATGATCTCCCGCTTCTTAGGATTTACTCTGTATGGATGTTGTTTAACAGGTTTGCTGTCTCCAACGTCAATGTCATGGTACAATGTTGTAGTCTGGGAAGGAACATCAGAGAACAAGTTAGGAAAGTTGGCAATTAAATCACTAACAGTTTTCCTCTGTTCTTCAGTGAGATGTGACAAATGACCATTCAAGTCTCTCAAAATCACTGAATTCTGCAGACGAGCACTCAAAGATTGGATATCTGTTGCTACTAATCCATCCTCCTCTGAACAGTCAGCTGACAGAACAACTGCTGTGGACACAGATGTAACAGCAGGCACCTCAACATTTTCATTGCGAACGATATATGACTTTAACATGTTCACATGGCACATTTAACATGTTCACATGGCTTACGTCGTCGATCAGGAGTACCAACAACATAATTGGTATCACTTAGTTTTTTCTCAAAAATGTACGGCCCAGCAAACTTAGCCTGCAAAGATGTTCCGGGCACAGGAAGCAGAACTAACACGGTTTCACCTGGCTGAAACTCACGGGGTACACTTTTTTGATCAAAACTCATCTTCATCTTTGCTTGGGACTCTGCCAGATGAGTTTGAGCCAAATGACAAGCTTGATGAAGACGCTCTTTGAAAGTAGTCACATACTCAAGTACAGGTTTAGGTGGTAAATTCCTGTAGAGCAGCTGTTCACTCAGTAAACGAAGTGGGCCTCGCACTGCATGGCCAAAAACTAACTTAGCTGGACTGAATCCAAGTGACTCCTGAACACATTCTCGAATAGCAAACATCATAAGTGGTAAGCCTTCCACCCATCTTTACCAGCTTCTGCACAAAGCTTTTTCAACATTGATTTTAGAGTCTGGTGGAATCTTTCTAAGACACCCTGAGACTCTGGATGATATGCACTGGCTAGCTGATGTTGGATACCCAACTCATTTAACATCTGTGTGAACACTTTTGAAGTGAAATTACAACCCTGATCTGACTGGATTGTTTTTGGAAGACCAAACACAGAGCAGAAACAAATAATTTCTTGTACCACTCGTTTTGCCTTAATTGTGTGAAGAGGAATTGCTTCTGGGTAGCGAGTAGTCATACACATGATAGTTAAGATGTACAGGTGGCCAGATTTAGATTTCGGAAGGGGCCCAACGCAGTCTACAATAAGCCTTTCAAATGGTTCATGAATCACAGGAATAGGTCTTAAAGGGGCAACTGGTATGGTCTGATTTGGTTTTCCCACTAACTGACAAACATGACAGGAGCGGACTTGCCTAGAAACTTCAGACTTTAACCCAGGCCAGAAAAAATATCGCATAATACGATGGAGCGTTTTTGATACTCCAAGATGTCCTGATAAAACGTTTTCATGAGCTAACTGTAGTACATGAGGTCGATAAACAGCAGGCTGAACAATCTGGTAAACTTCTTGCCACTTTTTGCTATAGTGTAAAGGTTTCCATTTACGCATGAGTATTCCGTCTTCGCCAAAATACGCAATCCTACTGTTGGGTACTTGAGTGATGTCAACAGTAACATCACTACAAGTAGCCAAGGAAGGATTAGAATTTTAAGCAGTAGCTAACTCAGACCTACCCAACTTAGAACAAAGGCTGATTACCAGAGATGGCTCACTGTCCTCTGCTACAACCTTGGATTCAGGTTCCATCACCTTCACTAGTAGAGAGAATAACACTGTGTCAGAGAGATCAAGTAAATCTTTGTACTTCTGAGATTGGGCGCAAACAGGACATACACAAGTGATTTGTGGGTCAAGTTTAGGTGTTTCAATCGTGAGAGGTTCATGCACAACTAAAGGTCTAGGAAATACTTGGCCACCTGCTAAGTCATTACCTAAAATGAGATCAACCCCATCTACTGGCAGTTGTTCACAAACTCCCAAAGTAACAAGCCCATTAACAAGATCTGACTTCAAATGCAAATGGTGCAAGGGAACATTAATACAACCCATGCCAAACCCACAAACTAACACATCTGTACCTGTATAGGTATCAGTAGAGAAATGAAGCATTTTTTTCAAAACAAAAGAATGTGAAGCACCTGTATCTCTGAGCACCCTTATCTGTCTTTCCTCTGCCTCAGAAGAAAGAGAGATAGTGCCAATGAAAATGAAAGGCTGATATGCATCAGGACTGACATAATTCCATTTTGCAGTTTGCACAAGCACTACACTCTTAGGCTTACCATTTTTTAGTTTCCACGCTTTACATTCTGAAATCAAATGATTAGGATCAAAACAGAAAAAACATGCGCGATCGTCCTTTACACATTTAGGACTAAACTTGCATCGTGAATGGTTTTCTTGTCCTGTCCTAGCAGAAGACAGTGAATGGACGACTTCAGAACTTCTAATGAAATTCTGTTGTCTAGATGAACGAGGAGCCCAAAAAACACTTCTATGAGTCAACACAAACTCGTCAGCTGTAGTAGAAGCATCACTTAACACTTGGACTTTTTGTTCATTCAGATAAACAACAACGTTTTCTGGCACACAAGCTTTAAAACTTCCAGTAGAATCAACTCCTGAAGTTGCTCAAGAGTAGAGGTTCCACTGGAAAGACACCACTTATCAAACAGTGCTTTCTTCTCTCAGGCAAATTCAACATTAGTTTGACTGGCTGATTTCATATGAGAGAGGAATTTCTGGCGATACGCCTCAGGCACTAATTCGTATGCTCGCAACACTGCCACCTTAAGCACCTTATAATCAAGAGCTTACTCAATAGGTAATGAAGCGGAGACCTCTTGCACCTTACCTACAAAATTACATTGCAAAAGAAGTGCCCACATATCGTTTGGCCATTTTAACTTACCCGCTATACACTCAAATGCTGTAAAATACAAGTCAACTTCAGTTTCTCGAAATGGTGGTACCAAACGAATAAATTTACTCACATCAAAATTAAGAGGGCAATCAAACAAGGAATTGGAGGAATTACCACTTGGGTTGCCAGCAGAATCAACATTAGAGACATCCACTTGAGAAGCATCCCTGCACAGCTTTAAAGCTTCCAGCTGAAGGCTGCGCACTTCAATATCTCGAGACTTCTCAGCATCCACCATCTGCAACTTGCTGAGCCTCACATTCCTCCCGCTTCGGTTGCAGTTCTAGCTCTTTTAACTTAAGAGCGATCAATGGCTCAGAACAAGGACCTGTGGCTTCTGTTTTCAAAGTCAGAGACCACAGCCTTCGTTACAGCCTCCGCCTCCGTAACAACAACAGCCTCCTTGTCAGAAGCTAGTACACCAGATTTCACTAGCTCCCCAAACAATTCCTCCTTTATTATCCGTTTAGTTGCCTCCCTAACTATTTTAATGTTATAGAAATCTGCAATCTCAATTAAAAAATTTTTTTCTACAGCGATTAAACAAATCCAATGAAGGACATAATGCAAACCAAGTTAGACCAAACTCCATATCAACAACTATTCCTCCCCCATTAAGGTGATACAGCCAGGCAAACAATGTATATGAAATGCAAAAGTAAATGATGGCACTTACCTAAAGCAGTTGTCAGAAAACGCAATTGTCACTCTTCAGTATTTCAACAAATGCTGAAAAACAAAAATTTTAAATAGATATGAACACAATAAATGAACAAATAGTCAAGCCTCTAGTCACAAAAACTGTGGCGTGGACGAGCCCCCAATTTCTGTTACGGTCTTTTTGGGTCTAGGGATGTGACTGCAACAAAATAAATGATTGGTGGTGGATGATGTGCAATGGCTGGAAAAATAAGAGAGAGAACTCATCTCCTCAAACAGAATGGCTAGAAAACTAAGACACAAGATGAAATCAAGAAAAAGAGGAGTTTATTTACATATATCATAAAATAACAAAGAAAAACAGGGTATTAATTCAGAAGGGGGCAAGGCCAAAACAAACAAAAACAAGCTAACTCCTAATATAATCTCTTGCTAATCTGAAATAAAAGAAACAAAACTATATAAACAAACTTACTCCCTTTAGTAAATACTACTTAGGTTAGTGGTAAGCTAATGTAATGTTTATAGCATAATGAAAATCTTGCATTTATGCTAATTAACAAATGATCAAAAGAAATATATTAATACAATTCAAATAAATAAAATATGAATTGATGTTTACTTTAAACTTATTATAAATATATATTTATATGGTTCAATTATAATGAAATAATAGAACATACTCTATTCAAACGAATCAATGCTTTTTCTAAATTAGCCAATCAAGATTATTCAAAATTGTCAAAATTGAGTGATCTTCTAATGGAGTTGCAGCCAGCTAAGGCGGAAGGAGACTTACCTGGTCTTGTTCTCTTAGACACTGCAAGAGGCATCTATCCAATAATACAGCAGTTACCATTTCGTCTGCAAGAAAAGTGGGCATCAGTTGGTGCAGCATATAAACGACACAATCAAGTTCCATATCCTCCATTTGCTTACTTTGTAGACTTTGTTAGCCAGGAGGCAGATATTGGAAATGATCTGAGCTTCAGCTTTGTCTCTTACATAGATACAGTTCCTAAAGTAGAGAAGGCAACTTGGAAGTCCAGTAAACAACACAAAGTTTGTACACAAGACAGCAGTATCTTACAGAGACTGTGCTGATCCTGGTGGGTTTTCTAAGCAATCTGATGACTGTGACAAACTGTGTCTCATTCACAAAAGACAGCACCCTCTTAACAAATATCATGTCTTTTTAGAGAAATCTACTGATGCTCAGAAGGCATTTTTGAGGGAGCATAATGTATGCTTTAAATGCTGCTCTTCGACAATGCATATTGCAAAGAACTGTAAGACTTAAGTTCAATGCTCTGAATGCAAAAGTGAAGGACACAACACGGTACTCCACCCTGGACATGCACCCTGGAAAGAGTCAAACCCTGCCACAAAGCATGGCGGGGAGGGAGAGCAACCCTCATCTCAATCTCAAGTCGACAGCAAATGCACAGAAGCAGAGGTGTGGACTCGAGTCATGTGACTTGGACTCGAGTCAGACTCGAGTCATGAATTTGATGACTTCAGACTCGACTTGACAAAATATGAAAAGACTTGCAACTCGACTTGGACTTGAACATAAATTACTCGGACTTTCACTTGGACTTGCGCCTATTGACTTGTAAAGACTTGCTACTTTCTATAAAAAGCCCAAAGATAAAAAGTATGTTGACACGGAACGCTCTATGCGTGTGTGAGACAGAGAGCATGCACGCATACTTTCGACCACTAGCGCTTTGTGGCGCACTTCCGTGTTTTTGCATCAGCGGGAAATTTGAAGATGCCATTTTCATTCTGACTCGGAGAGTAAAATAAACACATCCGCGATCTGCTTCTTTTGTTTTATTCAGCGGATTTACAACATCTGTCAAAGGTAAGAGACTTTACTACTCGCAATGTGTTACTGTTGTGCAAAAGCATTGTTTTGCTGTTGTGTATAAGTCAATAAACTTCAGTTTTTTTTAAACCAAATTTACCCTCTTGTGATTTATTTCACATAATTATGAATGAACATGGCTGTTATTTATGTTTTTGCACTTGGTCGTTTGTGTCAATGCGCATATTTTGTTTTATTTTTGTGTTTTGCCCATCCTCTGACAGTATTTTCTAACTATTTAATTAGTAGTAACATTAATTACATGCCATAATAACTATATATATATATATATATATATATATATATATATATATATATATATATATATATATATATATATATATAATTAATTTTAAAGCTCTTAAAACTGTGAAAAAAGTGTTTTGTTATTTTTTGGTGACATTTTGCAATAAGGTTTTTTTAGTTAATCTATGTACTAACATGAACTAATAATGAACTATACTTTTAAACCTTTATTAATTATAGTTTAACATTTACTATTGCATTATTACAATTTAAAGGTATGCTTGTTAACATTAATGTTAATGCACTGTGATTTAACAAGAGTAACCAATAATTTTATTTCCATTAATTAATGAATACTGTAATGAACTGTAACTGTACTGCACTGCATTGTTTGTTCACATTAGTATATACATAAACTTAATTAATTAATACAACCTTATTGTAAAGTTTTACCTTTTTCATATTTTGGATTGATACTATTAATTTTATTTAGTATTTAAAACCTTAGTATTTGTATTATTGTTGATGTTATGCCTCTTAGCAATATTTTAGTCCTCTATATGGTTTTTAATTACATTTTTATTGTGAGATTGTAATGTAATGCATCTATATTGTTGAATTTCTGTTTGGTTGTTTTTCTGTATTTCCTCCTCTATATTTAAGGCTTATCTACTATTTTTAAAGTACTTAAAACCAACCATCTAATAAAAAATACAATTAACAATCACATTTTGTTTCATGAGTGTCTTTGTTTCTGTTTTAGGACTCTTATTTTAACAGATTTCATTTGGAAACACTTGACTGATCATTCAATTAAAGTTTTACTTTTATTATTCCATCACTCAATCAGATCATTTAATTGTGAGTTGAATTACTCCATTTGTAATTGTTTTTAAATAAACTAAAAATGAAGACTTGTTTTATTCAGTTTGTTGAATGTGAACTTCTCTACTTTACATATTAAAAGATATTTAAAACCACTATGAATGTATTTAAACTAATATTTAAATTTATTTAGCACATTTATTGGCTATTCAAACATGAAAACAAGTTTTAGATAATTCGTGGCTCTAATAAATTTTTGACAAAATGGTCTAAAATGATAGTTTACAAGTGCCTAAGTGGGATTCGAACCCCGTTCTTTATGAAAAGAAAGAAAAATCTGATTGGCTCTGACAATACTTTCACCAGTGGGCAGGTAATTCAATCTGATTGGCTGGTCTCTCGTGCGCGTATTCAGTCTCACTGCGTTTGCTTGACTTTTGTCCACACTGGCGCCTCAAACCTTTCCTTCTTTTGCTCTCCAGAGATTCTCCTGGTAAATTGATAATTACAGAATGTTGATATGGTTTATATATTGCTACACTATTTAGTAACAATACACAAAAAACTAAGAGGTTAAGATAAATTCTATAATAAATACTAGTGCTTTTGAGAGTTAGGTATACTGCCTATGTTTTAGGCTTGTATTATTTACAAATTGTTAATGAATGCTTCAGCATACTGTAGCATTAAGAATAGTGAACTGATAAAATAAAATACAGAGTGCAGTTTTTCTACAGTAAAGTGTGGTGAATTGTAGTATAATATACCCTATATTGTAAAAAACTACAGCACTGGGTAATTTGTTTATATTACACTTGTGTTACCATAGCAACTATAATATTACCCCAACAGATTAATTGAAGTACTTTACTATAGTACTGTTCAAAACACTGTCCATGCCAATAGATGTGTTCAGGGGCCCTGTGGAACAGCTTTTCCTCAAAATGAAGAAGATGACATGGAAAATGTCCTCCACAATCTCATCAATAATGTGGAAGACAGCAGAGTCGTGTTCACTTTATTTTAGTTGCCATGATAAAATGGGATTGATAGTGAGATTTATTTAAAGAGTGAATAGTACAGTAGGCTATAATACCTTATCAAGTTTTTCCTTATTTTTATCACAGTTACATTTCTGCTTGCGTTAGTTATATTTTTGTTTAAATGTTTTTTTATTTGATTAGTATGGTGCACCTTTTGGATGTTTAATAAATGTTTGTAAAACAAAATGCATTCTTTACATCCAACATCTATTCTCTGTCTTTAAGTGTTTGTAACTGGAAATATCTCATCATATAACATACAGCCAAAATGTTATGGTTTATTAGATAAAAAATTTAATGTGTAAGTCTAGTTTAGTATTTTGGTTATTGTTAATAAATAGTGCCTCAATATAAATCATATCAAAAAGCACAGAAGGAAGAGGAAACACAAGACACAAATTCTGTATATAATCTCTGAGAGCATGCAGGAAAATGTGTGCGTGAGCAGTGCATATTTGAGAGCGAGAAAATTTGCGCGTGAGCAGCATATATTTGAGAGCTCGCAAGCAGTTTTGTCCACAGAGGAAATCTGTGCAGGAGCATCACACAAGGTAGAAAGCAAAGTTCTTCATTGTTATGTGAAGAAAACAAGGTTATTGTTTGTATGAAGTAGCCTACTTCATTGAGAATATGTGCCACAATTTTACATTGCTGCTAGACAGATTTGCATCTCTATCTCTTCAGCACACACGAGATTCAATTGACAAAATACCAAGTTCACTCAATTTTACTTTGCAGCATACAGGAGTTGTTGGTCTACTGCTGCCTCATTGAAATCGTTTATGTAGTTTTAGTTAATCACAAGTTGATCACCGAAGACATAACATAGCACAACTAAACTTAATGAACTCGACAGCAGTAGACCTGCAATTTCTGTGTGATGTGAGGCAAAATGGACTCTATTGTGGTGGAGCTCGTTCTTGTGCAATATGCTGTGTAGACGAGATGCAGCACTGTTCAGCACTAGTTCAGAAAATTACATTTGTGTTTTTATATATCTGAGCAATGTTCTTTAATAAAAAAGGATTGTTTAATAAATACAGATCTTACAACCATACATAATCTGTTTACAGTTTATTTTTCTGTTAAAAAGACTCGAAAAGACGCGAAAATCAAACTATAGGACTTTGGACTTGACTTGAGACTTATTGCCTTTGACTTGGGACTTGACTCGGGACTTGCCTGTCTTGACTCGGGACTTGACTCAGGACTTGAGGGCAATGAATTGAGACTTACTTGTGACTTGCCAAACAATGACTTGGTCCCACCTCTGCACAGAAGTCTGTGGGAAAATCAAACAGACCGATCGTGCTCGAAAGTATGCCTTGTAAAGGTATTTCCAGCTGGCCAAAAAGACAAAGCAGTAAAAGTATATGCAATCTTAGATGAACAGAGTAACAGGTCTCTGGTTCGTTCACAGTTTTTTTAAGTTTTCAGTGACCAAAGTCCTTGTGCTCCTTACATATTGAGAACATGCGCAGAAGTGAAGAAGTCAGCAGGAAGACGAGCCAGTGGCTATGAAGTAGAGTCTCTAGATGAAACTGTTTGCATTTCATTGCCAAGCCTGATAGAATGCAATGACATTCCTAATAATAGAAATGAGATCTTGAAGTGGATTTTATACTCTTTAAAGTGTGAAGTTAATATATATATTCAAATTGTATGTATATAAACTGCTTGTAGACTTGCATACCATTAGGAGAATTGCCATATCACAAGAACTGGATAAGTTATATAGTTACCAGGTTTGGGTCAGGGGTTAACCTAGGTGGAAATTGAGGTCAGGGGTTAACCTAGGTGGAATTTGTGTGACATATGTAGAAATAAGGGAAAACAGATGACAGAGGTGGAATTTTGAGTCAGGGGTTAAACTAGGAGGGATCTTGTGTAATATATGGAGAACAAAGGAAAACAACGGATGTAAAAGGGTATTTAAGTAAGGCCAGAACATGAGTGAGACAGAATTTTTCAGAAAGAGACGCTACTGGGGGTCTCCTAAAAATTCTCCTTTGTTGTCCACAATAAAGTATACTCTTCTGATATTCATAACCTCCAGACTGAGTTTGATTGATTAAGAGAAAAACTGAAGAAACCACCACATTTGGCGTCCCTGTGTGTGGGCTGGAAAGGAGCAGGACTGGTGTTACTGTGCATGCTGGACTGGAGAGAAAACACAAATATGTGGCCACAATAAAAAACGGTAAGCAATTTTATGCTTATTAGTTTGTGTTTTTTCTGCCAGGACCTGCTTGTACAGGTAAATACACTTGAACTGTTTCTCCAGATTTAAAGAATTAAAGTAAATGTAAAAAAGATTTTAAAGAAAAAAGGGGTTTTGAATAACAGAAGAAAAAGAGTAATTTGCATGCAAATGATCTGTGTTTTCCTAAGTGGGCCTTGATGGATAGGATAAACATTAACCAGTAACTGTTACTCAGATTTGGGAAATTATTAATGATGTAAGATATGCATAGAGCATTTATAAGTTTTAAGAGACAGTCTTTAATGTATGGTGACAGTTAAGAGATTAAAGCAGAGTAAGGTATGCAAATGATCTGTGTTTTCCTAAGTGGGCCTTGATGAATAGAATAAACATTAACTAGTAACTGTTACCCAGATTTGGGAAATTATTAATGATGTAAGATATGCATAGAGCATTTATACGTTTTAAGAGAGAGTCCTTAATGTGTGGTAACAGTTAAGAGATTAAAGCAGATTAAAGTAGAGAGATGCGCGCAAAGACCTACGATAACGCTCTGTTAAAGGTGAAGCAGAGGCTATTTACAGCACTAGGGAAACAGAGAAGAGGAGAGTAAAAGAGAGGAGATCAAACTAAAAAATAATGACATAGACTTTAACATAATTGTGGATAGAATATAAGTTATTACTGAATAGATATATTATAAAGTAGTATAGTAAGATAAATGAAATGAGGAAATACTAATAATAGAGTTATATTATATAGAAAAGAGTTTGAAACTCTACTAATGAAAAAGAATAAATGAAGCCATAGTGATCAATATATATAGAGATAAAGGAAGTATGGAGTAAAAGAATGTATTAATAAACAAATAGATTTACTAAATAAGTATGAATAAATAACATATAAGTTAGTTCTTTAAATGAGAATAAGAAAGAAAAAGAAAACTTGAAAAATGAATATTGATTAACTGAAGATCTAATTATAAAATGTGTAAGTTTTAAAATGTATAAGAAATGTATAAGAAAACCTAAGAGCTAAAAACTCAAATTACGGAAAGGAAAAATAATAAAATAGAAATAGAAAAAATAAGTCCACTGTTTCATAGATAAAATTAGATGTTTAAAATATGCTTACAATATAGCACATTGAACAGATAAGATAAAAAGTAAAAAGCATTAACAATTTGAAGAAATAATTGACTTTAGAGAATTTGTTTGTATTTAAGGGCAATACAAATGTTTGTTTCATCTTTCTTAAAGTCAGCTACATAATGTGATCTAAGCCATCATCTACTTGTAATAAAGTAAAGTGGTTCAGATGAAAATCATAGACACTACACTGTAAAAAATAAAGGTTATTTTACAGATAATTGTCTGTATTTTCTTACAGAATTTTTCAGTTTTTTCATTATACAGTGAAATACCTGTTGTTTTACAGATATGTTCTGTAATAAAAAAAATCTTAAATTAAATTTACAGTTATTGTTTGTATTTTGGTATTACATTGTTTTTCTGTTTTTTAAAGGAAATGTACTGTATTCTAAGAGAGTAACACGTAATTTTACGTTAATATTTACAGATTATTCCTGTAAAAATAAACTGTAAAAATAAATGTTATTTTACAGATAATTGTCTATATTTTTTACTGAATTTTCCATTACATTTTCCATTACAAAACAATGCTATTTATAAATGGATTATATATATCATCTAGAGAAAATACCTGATATCGCCGACCCTGTCTTCTTCTTCCCACACAACAACGAACTATACTACAGTGGTGCCGAAACCCGGGAAAGGAGAAGAGCCTCACTGCCAGAATGACAACTCCGTCAAGAATGCCATTTGCGGAAGCTATCCAGGCCCTCTCGGTCCTCCACCAACAACAACATGAGACGCTGGTGGAACTGAAGAACATCCAGGAACAACATTTCCAAGTCCTCATGGAGGCCCAGCGGGAGGACCGCGAGCAAATCCGGAGTCTGCTGTCCCAGGGGATCCGGCCCGCTCCGACATCTGCCGCCCACCCTCCCATCGCCTTACAGAAAATGGTGCCGGAGGATGATCCGGAAGTGTTCCTGGATCTTTTTGAAAAGATGGCTGAGGCGTGTGGCTGGCCGCGGGCTGAGTGGCCGGTACGAGTCATCCCGCTGCTCTCGGGCGAAGCCCAGATCGCCGCACAGCAGCTACCGGCCCAGAATCTCCTGGAATACGCTCATCTGAAGCGAGCTATTCTCCAGCGGGCCGGCCGCAACCCGGAGGAGCAACGTCAGCTCTTCCGATCGCTGGTTTTGGCTGAATGGCTGGTACAGGATGGCCGAACCACCGCCCAACTGGTGGATGCCGTGGTGCTGGAGCAATTCATCACCCGCCTCCCCTCCCGAACATCGGAGTGGGTCCAGTGCCACCGGCCTGATGATCTGGAGACGGCTATCCGACTGGCGGAGGATCACCTGGTGGCGAGGTCCAGGGTCGGCGAAAGAACCTCTTCTCTCTCTCTCTCTCTTCCCCCTCTCTCTCTCTCTCCTCCTGTTCCCAGGCCCAGACGGCGGGGACCGCCCACACCAGCACCCAGGCGGCGGTGCACAGAAGCGGATCCGCTGAACGTCCCAAGGGGGGCGGGGCCCTATCTGGATGGAGGGGTGGAGCCACGACCCCTGGCGGTTCCCCAGACAATGACAGGTCTCTCTCCAGTTCAATCGGTTGATCCTGCTTGCCCCGGGGGTATAGTGAGAATGTCTGGGCCGAGGTATTGGCACCGCGGGCACGAGGATAGCGCACAAAAAGTTTGCTCCATGAAGAAGGTGAATGCGCTGATTCGCGTTCCCGCCACGCCAATCGTCGCCCTCGGTCGCGACGGGTTATACCGGATACCTGTGAGTATAAAAGGGGGTACATATCAAGCTTTGGTGGATTCGGGGTGTAACCAAACCTCCATCCATCAAAGCCTGCTTCAAGACCCGGCATTGGATACGAGCCGCATGGTAAGGGTAAGGTTTGTGCACGGGGATATAATTCACTACCCGCTAACGGCAATAGATATTCAATTCCGGGGGGAAAAGCATAGAGTAGAGGTAGCGGTTAACCCGCACCTCAAACACCCGCTAATTCTGGGAACTAATTGGCCTGGATTTAATAGATTATTGGGAGTTTTATGTGCGGGTGTTTCTTGGTAGAAGAAATTGCTGGATAGGGGGCGAGTCGCTCAGCTGGGGGAATCCCAAGCAGTGACGTCACGCGCTGACTCAGGGGAAGGGCTGGGAATTTCCCGGTGTAAAGACTTTCCCCTGGAGCAGTCGCGTGACGATACACTAAAACATGCACTCGAAAGAGTGCAGGTTATTGATGGGAAAATCCTCCAGCCTGATCGACCCCTCTCCTATCCGTATTTTGCGGTTATTAATGATAGGGTGTATCGAGTGACCCAAGACGCTCACACAAAAGAAGATACAACCCAGCTATTAGTACCAAAGAGCCGCCGGGAAATGCTTTTCCAGGCGGCTCATTCTAATCCTATGGCCGGACATTTAGGTCAGGCGGCCACACTAAATCGCCTCATGACCCGATTCTTTTGGCCGGGCATTCACGGTAACGTCAGTTGATGGTGCGCGGCGTGCAGTGAATGTCAGCTGGTAAATCCACCGGCCACCCCAAAAGCGCCGTTGCGCCCTTTACCAATTATGGAGATCCCCTTCGAGAGAATTGGTATGGATCTCATCGGGCCATTAGAGCGATCTGCACGCGGGCATCGGTTTGCATTAGTTCTGGTGGATTATGCAACCCGCTACCCGGAAGCAGTCGCGCTCCGTAACATCTCAGCAAAGAGCGTTGCGGAGGCGCTGTTTCGCCTCATCTCCCGTGTGGGAATCCCCAAGGAGATTCTCACTGATCAAGGCACCGCGTTCATGTCACGCACGATGCGCGAGCTTTACGGATTATTGGGCATTAAATCTATTCGCACGAGCGTCTATCACCCACAAACAGACGGGCTGGTGGAAAGATTTAATCGCACGCTTAAATCAATGATCCGTAAATTCGTTCACGAGGACGCGAAAAATTGGGATAAGTGGTTGGAGCCCTTATTATTTGCTGTGCGGGAGGTTCCCCGCGCCTCCACGGGGTTTTCCCCCTTCGAGCTTCTCTACGGCAGACAGCCCAGAGGGGTTTTGGATGTTGTTAGAGAGGCTTGGGAGGACGAGCCTTCTAAAAGTAAAAATGAAATTCAATATATCCTGGACCTTAGAGCAAAACTCCACACACTGGGGCGGCTCTCTACAGAGAATTTGCTTAAGGCTCAGGATGACCAACGCCGGCGATATGATAAGGGCATTTTTCAAATTTTCAAATTTTCAAAGGCAAATTTTCACAGGGAGATAAAGTAATTGTACTGCTACCCACTTCCAGCTCTAAATTACTCGCCAAGTGGCAAGGGCCGTTTGTGGTCACACGACGAGTCAGTGATCTCGATTACGAGGTGGTTCGTTCAGACAGGGCTGACTCGGGTCAGATTTATCACATTAATCTGCTTAAGCAGTGGAGGGAGCCGGAGGACGTGGCGCTGGCTACGCTTGTTACTAACGAGGATGACCTGGGGCCGGAGAGCTCCGGCCGTGAACGGCCGAGCGCTCTGGTCACCGGGGGCCATCATCTCTCAGCGAGCCAGCTCCTCGACATCCGGCACCTCCAACGTGAATCCTCTGACGTGTTTTCGTCCCTGCCCGGTCGTACTAACCTGATTCAGCACCATATCGAGACCGAACCGGGCGTGGTCGTTAGGACCCGGCCGTATCGCCTACCTGAACACAAGAAAAAAGTGATTCAGGAAGAATTTAATAATATGTTGAAAATGGGAGTAGTGGAAGAATACCACAGCGACTGGGCCAGCCCGATTGTCTTGGTACCTAAGATGGACGGCTCGGTCCGGTTCTGTGTGGATTATCGCAAGGTGAATGCTGTGTCGAAATTCGACGCTTATCCAATGCCGCGTATTGACGAGTTGCTCGACCGGTTAGGTGCTGCTCGATATTACTCGACATTGGATTTAACGAAGGGCTATTGGCAGATCCCATTATCTCCAATATCCCGCGAAAAAACAGCCTTCACTACGCCGTTTGGATAGCACCAATTTGTGACGCTTCCGTTCGGGCTGTTCGGGGCACCGGCGACGTTTCAGCGCCTAATGGACAAAATACTCGGCCCTCACACAGCATATGCCGCTGCTTATCTAGATGATATCATCATTTACAGTAATGACTGGCAGCGGCATATGCAACATTTGAGGGCGGTATTGTCGGCGCTGAGACGGGCCGGGCTCACGGCCAACCCACAGAAGTGCGCAATTGGGCGAGTGGAGGTAAGGTATCTGGGCTTCCACTTAGGTCACGGGCAGGTGCAGCCCCAAATTAATAAGACTGCAGCTATTGTAACCTGTCCGAGACCTAAGACCAAAAAGGAGGTGAGACAGTTTTTGGGGCTGGCAGGTTATTATAGGCGTTTTGTCCCTAATTATTCGGCCCTTGTCAGCTCATTGACTGATCCCACTAAAAAGGAGGGACCGGATACCGTCCAATGGTCGGAGCAGTGCCAACAGGCCTTCTCAAAGGTAAAATCTATACTTTGTGGGGGGCCGCTATTGCACGCTCCTGACTTTGCTCTCCCCTTTGTTTTACAGACGGACGCATCCGATCGGGGACTGGGGGCGGTTCTCTCGCAGGAGGTGGCGGGAGTGGAACGGCCGGTGCTGTACATTAGCCGCAAACTCAGCAAGAGTGAGGCTAAGTACAGCACCATAGAGAAGGAGTGCCTGGCGATCAGGTGGGCCGTTCTCACTCTCCGCTATTACCTCCTGGGTAGGGAATTCGCCCTCTGTTCAGATCACGCTCCTCTCCAGTGGCTTCACCGCATGAAGGATACCAATGCGCGGATCACCCGTTGGTATCTAGCTTTACAGCCTTTTAAGTTCAAGGTGATCCACAGGCCGGGTGTACAAATGGCTGTAGCCGACTTCCTCTCGAGGGCGGGGGGGGGAGGGCTGCAGGCCGGACGGCTCCCCGGCCTGAGGCGGGCGGTGGGGGTATGTGGAGAGGTAAGCGTGATCGAACACCCAATCAGGGGGGAGAGCATGCTAGGAGCCCGGCGGCTAATCAGCGGGTCAATCAGAAATGATAAATAACACCTGTCTTTCTAGTGATTGGGCCGGAGAGACTCCCTTCTTAAGGAGAACGGGAGGAGCAGTCGGGAGAGGAGAGAGCACACACACACACTCACAGACGGACACAGTTTGCTAGTGCTGTGAAAAAGCAAAATAAAAAAATATTGCTTACCTGATATCGCCGACCCTGTCTTCTTCTTCCCACACAACAACGAACTATACTACACAGATGTAAACACATTTGACCTTCCTTTGTCCAATTTTACTTGAAAAAGCCTAAATCAACTAAAGGAGCAGCCCGAACAAATGAAGAAACTGGTAAGTTCAAGCTCTTGCTAATTTCAAAGTGTTTTAAGTTTATTTGTTTTATTTATTTGTTTGTTTGTTTGTTTGTTTTTTGCTTTGTAGGTAGGCTAGTTTGGAATCATTGGTGTTTTGCACTAAGCAGTTGGCCGTATCCTGGAAAAGCTTTTGGTTAACTCCTTGGCTAAACAAATTAACTGGAGCGGGCCAAATTAAAAAGTGGCCTTTCATGCACTCCTCCTTAATACTGTCGGAGTCAGTAAGTCGGTTTTGAATATACATTTTAATACAATTAGGGGCTGTTTCATCTGTGCATTTCTTTGAATTATTGACCAGAGGAACAAAAAAATCTATATATAGTCGCATTTAGGTTTTACTTATATGAGAGCAAGCATCTTTCTTTTATTTTTTAACATTAGCACTTGTTCATTACTAATTATCTGTTTATCTTTTAATCACAGATGCAGTGAGGACAAATGTCTATACCACGCCACTGATAAAGAGATTGAAAAATGCATTACATGGTGGCTACAACTTGCTCCTGACAGGGATGAAGGAGGGAAGAAGAGAAAGCTAATGTTACAACTGTCTACATCACTATTCTATTCTGTTTTATTTTTAAACAACATTTTAAGTGTATTAAGATGTTCCCTGATACTTGAGCAATTTGTTTCTTTTTTTATTTGCATATATATATATATATATATATATATATATATATATATATATATATATATATATATATATATATATGAAATGTGTGTGTGTGTGTGTGTGTATGAAATGTATAATCATCTCACTCATGCTGTTTGTGCAATTTATTCTGTTCAAGTTTATTTAAAAATAAGTTTGTCTTTATACTTCTGCAATTTTAAATATATATATATATATATATATATATATATATATATATATATATATATATATATATATATATATATATATATATATATATATATATATTGTTTATTATTATTTTAATGTTTTATTGAAAATGTTTACAGATGTTTCTTTAGAATTTGCCAGTTCTTTTTACAATTTTGACTTGTATATTTTACGGATTGTCATAGGTATTTGTAAGATGTTTCTTGCTATATCTTAAATTGATTTCTATATTCAGGTTTATATAACATTTTGCTGTTTCAAGATGTGTCTTGTACAACTTTTTAAATTCATGTCTATTGGGAAAACAGGGTTGTTTTAAAAACTTGTGTATGTGTGCAATTTCAGATTTTTTTCTTTAAGTCTTCCTGTGTCTTTATGTTTTTATTGTTGTTTTTATATTGATATTCTTGTGCACTACAAAATTATTTATTCAATTTTAGTACAATTTGTTTTTCTTGCAATTTCAATAAACATTTATCATGTATTTATTTTGTCCTTTGTCTGATTCTTTTCGTTATAGGATATGTATGCAGTTTGCATTTTATTCAAAGGTTAAACACAGTGCCTATACTTTCTGTTTACATTATAGCCTGCGTTTGCTGTTATATAAATTCAAATGGTTGTTATATCAAGTATCAATGTAATACCAAAAGGTTTTATAAGATATATAAATACTGAGTCGCGCCAGCTCCAGGCCGCAGCGCACATTTCACTCGGGTCGATTCCGGCGCGGATGCGGCAGCTTCAGCTGGCTTATGGCCGCCGCATCTGGCCCGATTGATTTGGGCCGGAATCGGGCAGTGAGTCCACAGGCCCGAGTATGGCAGCCGGAGTCGGGCCGAGTGCTAAGTCTCCGGCAGGCGACAATCTCGCCGGAACTGGGCCGAGTGTATTTTGCCATAAGTGATAACATGTATAAGTATGGTAATAATCTGTATAACTACCATAATACCTTGTGTAATTACATATATAACTTGTATAATTAAAGTAATAACATGTATAATTACAGTAATAACCTGTATAACTACCATAATAACTTGTATAATTACATAAATAACTTGTAAAATTACAGTTATAACAAGTATAATTACAGTAATAACCTGTAACTGTAAAACAGAAAACTACTGTTTTTTAACAGTTTATCTACATCTTTTATTCTAACAGTTTTTTTCTGTATTTTTACGGTTTTTCTCTGGCGCCCCTGCTGCCAGAAAATAACCGTTTTTTTACGGGGATTTTTTTTACAGTGTAGGTAATTGTTAAAGAATGTGTTAGAGTGAGTTTAAAAGACAAATACATTTAAAAGGTTATGCAGTAAGAAGCTAACTGATAATTAAACATTGCATTTCAAAAATGAAAAATGCTTTTAGTAAATAAATATGTGAATTTAATTAATAATATTAACTTTGAGCTATAGCAGTAATGATTCTGAACAGTTATACCAGATATTGGGCCACCAAGTAGTATTGTTGAATTAAATCAGGTATGGAAAAACATATATGGAAATAAGAAATGCAATACTAAAATACCTGGCAAAGAAAATAAAAGATAAGATAATGATAAATGGCAACCAGAAGGAACATTTGATGTAAGCAGTGAGAAAATAGAAACTGAGTATGGAAAATATTAAGAAATTAAAATACGAGGTAAAAATGAGTGGTTAGAAAAGGAACACTAGTATAGATGAGGAGAAATGTAAAGTGAAACACAATCTGGAGCTAAAGAAATTTATTAGAATAACACTAAAGAAATTGAAAATTAAACATATCTACATATGATAAAATGATTATGAATTAGAGAAAAATAAACTGTTAAAACCGTAAGAGGAAGAAAATAGATGAGAGGAGTCTCCATTTGATGGAAAAAAAATGGGAAAGAAGGAAAGACTTTTTTAGGTCATGAGCTAAATTCCATATATTACTTAAAAGGACATAGGGATGGACTTTGGGGGACTGTAGACTTTTACCTACCAGACATCTCTGAGTGCACTGGCAAATGGAAAAGGTGTTTGAAAAACACAATGGACAAACTGTTGGCTGTGGACAGTTGTGAAAGCAGTGAGGCAGGCACTGCATGCCCAGGAATTACTGAGGACTGGAAAGGCTACTTATGTTCAGAGACACTAAAAAGAGGCAAACAAGCTAATGATGAACTGATCAAAGAGATAAAGCGCTCCACCAGAACTTTACATCAGCTCAATAGCCGCCTTTCCACTATCGGGCCAGTGCGAGCCAGGGCTTTAATCGGGCCGGGCCGGGCCAATAGCCCGGGAGGTTGAGAAATGAGGCCGAAATCATGTCGCGTTTCCACTGACGGGCTAATAGCTCACAGCGGGTTACGCAAACACCGCCCACAGAACGTCCCCGAATCGAACGTCACACAACCCGCCCACTTCAGATAAAGCACACCATAGAATCATCACGAAACGAAACCATTAAAATGAAGACAACCGAAACAAACAAACGACACGTTACTGTACAGCAGTACATAAATTGTCTATACGCACAGACCTGTGTATTTCCATTCATTACATTTGTTTACTCGCCGACCAACTGGCATTGTGCATCGACTGCTCTCGCCGAACGCAGGGACCCATCACAGAGAGCGCACACATCCATAATATAAAGCCACAGAAATTCTCCTTTATAACTCGATATTGCATGTATTTTATAACATCCTCGTTTTGATAGAAGTCGTGTTAAATGTTTCAGCATAAGAGCGAGTAGCCTTATAAAATATACCCATATTTGTTGCGCTCAGCAGCTATTCACTAAAGCTCTTCATTTAAAGTTTCATTTATAAATTTAACCACGTCATATAAAAACATAAACAGTTTTTTAGGTATATAGAACACATTTTGTGTTTGGACTTTCCCCCGTATGCGTTTAAAGCAGCGAGCGCTGCGCAGGACTGGGTGACAGAAAAAAAGGTATAGGAGATTCTGCTTTCACTCACCCAAATAATGCTCTGTTTGCGCGATTTGATTATATCATCGTATCCAAATACTTTATAAATAATATTTCAAACCTTCTCCGGTGTTAATTGTTTTTATAAAATATCAAAACTCTTTTTTTTTAAACAGGTCTTTGTAAAATGAAAGTTATAGGCTATATATATATATATATATGTGGCTTTAAAACGGTTCGATTTATGTATTGTATATAGGCTACCTACATATAGCTAGCTTTTGTTTATTTTATATTGGTTTATTTATTTAATGTGATTTTATATATATCCGATATTTGTAATTCTTTAAATTATATTTCATTAAAGCTTAGGCTATTTTATCAAGATATGACACTATATTGTTTAAAGTCTACGAAAGTGGGCACGTATTTTGTTAAGTTTTATGTCCTTCTGTTGTATTTATATTGTGTATTATCTCCAAAATAAATAAAGAAAAAAGCCGCTCGCGGCATAACAGAGCTGTGAAGGAGCGCTTTAGCCCGGTCTCACACACAAATACAGGCATCTAAACGCGCACAAACACACTTTTTAATCTTGACAAAAACTCTCGAAAACCTTTACTGTCTGCTGTCTCTTTAATATGGTGTAAAGCTTATTATGCGTTATTGAAACATAAAGGAGGACGCAGCAAAAAACATCACTATAAATTAAAACTACTTTATTATTTTATGCAGCAGCCTTACATTTAAAATGGAAACATAAGGGTGATCATACGCAAAAAGACCCCAGACTAAAAGGCTAGATGTTTTCTTTCCCTTATTTCTTTATTTGTTTGGCGCATGTACTCATGTGCGATCAGAAAACTGCCCGCCTCTCCTTTCACTCCGCCCCGAAGCCCCAGCTGGCCCTCCTTGGCCCAAGGCATTCGACGGGCCGAAAAAGGCCGGCCGCTGGCCTCAAGAAAGCCCCGCTTTGGCCCGATTAGGCCCCGGAAGTGACAGTAGCCGCGTTTCCACTATCGCGCCTAAAGCGAGCGAGCCAGGGCGAGCCAAGGCCAGTGGCGTTTCCACTGTCACTTCCGGGGCCTAATCGGGCCAAAGCGGGGCTTTCTCGGGGCCAACAGCCAGCCTTTTTCGGCCCGCCGAATACCTTGGGCCAAGGAGGGCCAGCCGGGGCTTTGGGGCGGAGTGAAAGGAGAGGCGGGCACAGTTTTCCGATCGCACTCGAGTACATGCGCCAAACAAATAAATAAATAAGGTCAAGAAAACATCTGGAACAAATTATAGGCTAAGGGGTCTTTTTTTGCATATGATCGCCCTTAAGTTTCGCTTTTAAATGTAAGGTTGTTGCATACAATGATCTTTCTTTGCTGCATCTTTGATGTTTCAATAACGCATAATAATCTTTACACCATATTAAAGACACAGCAGACAGTAAAGGTTTTCAAGAGGTTTTGTCAAGTTTAATACTGTGTGTGTTTTTGCGCGTTTAGATGCCTGTGTATGTGTGTGAGACCGAAAAAAGAGCGCTCCATTCATAGCTCTGTTGATGCTGCGAGCGGCTTTTTTCTTTTATTTTTATTGTTTTAATTTATTTTGGAGATAATACACTATATAAATACAACAGTAGGACATTAAACTTTACAAATTTCATGTCCACTTTTGTAGGCTCAAAACAATAGTGTAATATCTAGATAAAATAGCCCTATATTGAAATAATTTAAAGAATTACAAATATTAGATAGGCCTATAATAAAATCACATTAAATAAATAAACCAATATAAAACTAACAAAAGCTATAGCTATAACAATTGGGTACTATATCAAACTGTTTCAAACTTATATTAAACTTTCATTTTTCAAAAGCCTATTTGAAAAAAAGATTTTAGATATTTTCTAAAAAAATAAAAATAAATAAACACCGGAAAATGTTTTAAATATTATTTATAAAGTATTTGGATACGATAAAATTAATCAAATCATGCAAACAGAGCATTTTCGGGGTGAATGAAAGCAGAAACTAGGCAACCTTTTTTTCTGTCTGCAGCTGCGCAGCACTTTTTTGACGGGGAAAACTGCAAGTTCAAAATGTGTTCTGTGTCCTCAAACAAGTGTGTATGTTTTTATATGACGTGGTAAAATTAAAAAAGGAAATTTTAAATACATAAAGAGCTTTATTAGTGCATAGCTGCTGAGCGCAACGAAATATAAGCTATATTTTATTACGTGCTGCTCTTATGTGCTGAAACACTAAACACTTTCCTTTACTTAAGATATAATAAGCAACATCTTTAAATAAAGGGAATCACCTATTAAGTTTCATAAAGCCTATAGGGGGAAAAAAATCATGTTTCAGTTCTCTCCGGAGCATTTGGGATGAATGTTGGACAGATTCTGTCTAGAGGATGTTATAAAAAACATTTTATATCGAGTTATTAACGGAGAATTTTATATATGTGGTGTTATATCATGGATATAACACCACATATATAAAATGCTCCCTGCGCTCCGGGTCCCTCCGTTGGTGGCAAGACCACTGGATTTCGATGCCAGTCGGTCGGCGAGTAAATGAATATGATGAATGAAAACACACAGGCATGTGCGTATAGACATGCGTTGTACTGCTGTACAGTAACGTGTCATTTGTTTGTTTTGGTTGTCCTAATTTTAATAGTTTCGTGATGATGTGATGGTGTGCTCTATCTGCATGATTCTCGCTGAAGTGGGCGGTTTGAGTGACGTTCGATTCGGGGGATGTTCTGGGGGCGGGGTTTGCGTGACGCGCTGCGAGCTACTAGCCCCACAGTGGAAACGCGACATGATTTCGGCCTCACTGCTCAACCTCCCAGGCGATTGGCCCGGCCTGGCCCGATATAAGCCCTGGCTCGCACTGGCCTGATAGTGGAAATGCGGCTACTGGAAACCCCACTGGCCTTGGCTCGCCCTGGCTCGCTCGCTTTAGGCGCGATAGTGGAAACGCAGCTAGTGAAAGAAAAGAAGCCAGCACTAAGAGAGAAGGGGGAAACACTGTGCCCTGATATGGACACCACAGAAAAGACTGCACCAATCTATGAACCAGTTGTCTTCTCAGGGTGTGAGGAGGGAGAGTATGGCAGTCCATCTCAAAGCAGTCTACCTATAGTCCAAATTGAGAACAAGGTGACCACTCAGAGGGCAAAATAAGAGCAAAAGTGTAGCTACCCATTCTTGTATCAAATCAGTCTCCTATCAATTTGATAAAAAGAAAAGTATCATGTAAACTGTAAGAAAAGTCTTAGATGATAATGTACAATGAAACTTTAAATGTGTAATGTTAAAATAATAAATTATGATAAATGTTCAATAATTTTGCATCATTTTCATAGGTCTACTTATAGAGATTCATGAACACAGAAGGATAAAGTACAACGCATGATGGTGACTAAAGAAAAAATGACAGCTTTTGATAACTGAAAAAATAATTTGGGTTAGAAATTTATGGAATTAAATATTTAAGTTAAAATTAGGGAAATCTTATTTTGAGTAAACTAAACCAAGATTTGAGATAAAATTATGTCAGAGATTAAGACAGAAAATTGATTTATACTTGAAGAGAATGAAAACAAAAAAAGTAAAATGAACTCACAATACTGAATAGGTCAAAAAGTAACAATTCTAAATGTACTAAAAGAATATTTGAAAGAGAAAAGTTTTAGGTTAGGTTGTTTTACATATGTGAAGAAATAATTAAAAGCAAAAAGGATTAAGGACTAAAGATGAAAAATCAGATCAGATAGAGAGGAACCTATAAAGCACAGAAAAATCCAGTGATTTGTCAGTCAACTGATAAAAAATTACAACAAAAATGTATGTATAATTAGTTTGATGCTGAAAAGTGAAAAAATGCTAATTAATATAAAATGCAAAATAAGAAATTATTTAGGTAAGTGTCAAGTTTTAATAATTATTATGAGTTCAGGACATTAAGGGAAAACAAAATTAGCTAGCATAGGGAGGATTAATTAAAATCTAAACCTGATGCAGGTCTGTTATATGCTGGAATAGGCATTATTGAAACTTTTGAGAACATAGTAATATTAGAAACATTTAGATATGTTATGGCATTTCTAATTAAAGTCAATTTTAATTCGGTTGTGTGACGAATAACATGGATTCTATTTGAATTTGAATTGAATTTAAATTTTGATTATGGCATTAGTCAAAACAGACAAAAGTAGATGTTGTAAAATTTATGATTTAAGAACAGTCAGTGATAGAGAATTTCTTAGCAGAGGTTCCTAACACACACTGTACTTAAATTTGTTAGTTTGGATGCCAAATATGTTAAAGTAATTAATTGATTTCTGTTTAGGTAATTATCAGAGGAAGGTAGACACTTGGTTACACAAAGTAAATAGGCTGATTTACATAGTTACATACATTAGAATGCATAAAAGGATTTAGAGTATTTAGTGATGGTTATTGTAACGTGTAGGATTTAGTTATCTGCAGGTACATCTAGCTCAAGCTAAGTAAAAGACATAAATAAAACTTTTTAGGGATGACGGGTTTATTGTTAACAAGATTCTGTATCTAATCTAGATGCAATAATAACTGTTAAGATGATAAATAAGAAGTTGATTTTTCATTAAAGAAAATAGGGTAGCAGGTCTAACAATAGTATAGAGTCACAACCTTAATTAAATTATGTACAAATTAAACAATGTACTAGTCTTTATGAACAATGCATGTAGCATTAGAGGTGAACGAAAAAGACAAATAAGGTTTATGTAATATATACAAAGAACAGATTGTTGAGGCAACAGCATTTCGAGATATTGGCATTTGAGATGTACATGGTTTGAATCAAGGGTGAAGTGGTAAAGAAAATTGAGCAGCAAGGATGATGATCTCCTTTTTGAATGCAGTGATTAGTGAATTGTTGTCCACATGTGACATCTGTGCAAAGTAGAATGTGAGTAAAAGATCAGCAATAGGCCTAAGGGGATATTCAAGAACTTGATTGTGGATGTTAGGAAATGATATAATTAGCTTAGGGCAAGAGATACAAGTTTTTGGGCATGGCAGTTGTGGTAGATGAGTGAAAGTAATTCCATCAGCAGAGCAGGGAAGAAGAAACACTTACAATATTTAAGATAATAGAAGTAAGTCTCATATTTGGAATACCTTCAGAAATAAGTTTAATGTGTCTGCATTTAAAAATAAATTAGAGTAATTAAAGTCAATTAAAGTGAATAAAGGTAATTAAGTAGATGAATAAGTGTATATATGATTCAGTGAATAGATAAATAAATTAATTGATAAAGTATTGGAAATCAAGAAAATTGAGAAATTACACATAATTGTAAGGAATGATTGAAAGAGCTAAAGATGATTGATCAAGGCCTAGTTTAACAAGATGTGTTAAAATAATATACCTTTTGCATTAATAAGTGATTGCATGAAAACTGACAGAAACAAGCAACTAACACTGCATGAAGTACAATTGGGTCGACCCTTGCATGTAATCTTGTATTTAACCTTGTGGAATGTTTGGAGAACATTTCGAATGCATTGGAAAGAAGTTTGGTCTTTTATGAGGAAACTAACTGCCATGTGCAAAGCGATATCTGTACAGGAAACCAGAAAGGATCAGAAGAAGGAGATTAATTCGGTGATCGAGTATATCTGAGATGTTCTGGAGAAAGTGGAGTGAAATCAGGAGAAATGGACCTTATGCCAAGGTTGCCAAAGGGGATGCCATCAACTGGGTACCATCGAAGAGACTGCACAAGGGTGCCAAAGGAAAAAACTCCAGCAAGAGAAAGTTAACAGGAAACAGAGGAGGCAGAAAATCCCAAAGCTCAAACCAACAAAGTTTAAAGTGTGGCAGAAGGAGTTTATCAGAACAGTTAAAAGAGTAATTCTGATTATAAACCTGAGTGAGAAATACAGTAGATGCCACAAATTCAAGTGATGATAATCACCACAACTTCAGGTTATAGACTCTCAAAATAAAGTCTCTAGCAACACTTTTTAAGGCCAGAACGAAACAAAGAATGCTTGCAAGTATGTGCCAGATTTAGGGTCAAAAAGATGAACTAGTGCTAAAATTTTTTTGATATTTTAGAAAAAGAAGAGGATGATAAAGAGGATCCATGCCTTGGGTGTTAAGTGCTAGTCAACCTCTACCCCAAAACGGCGGCTCTCTACGATACGCAAAGTATCTGGGCTGAAGATCAACGTACTCTACTGATTATGTTTTGTGGGTGTTAGATTAGAATATTATGTTGTGACCATATCTTGGTAGATTGTATATGTTTATTTTTATTTTAGTATTTTAATTTTATTCTTTACAGTGTGTTAAATAACCATGACGCCCAGAAGCAAATGTATAACCATTTGTATGCTTAAAATATTACTTTTTATGATAACAAAATAGAATCAAGTCTTTTACTGTGTCCTCGTCAAAACATTAGTAAGTTATTCCAAAGTGCAATTATATGATTTGGTCATTTGTAATAATACTGTGACATATATTTGTCATTAGGTAGTATGGCTGAGGGCTAGGTCATGGAGTTGCACTATGGGCCAAAAGCAAGAATATTAGGACTTAAAGTCTTAAGAGGAGGGATTATATGAGGTGGATTTTATACTCTTTAAAGTGTGAAGTTAATGTATATATTCAAATTATATGTGTATAATCTGCTTGTAGACTTGCATACCATTAAAACAATTAAAGTGTTATGAAGAGTTAGAAAGGGGAAATGGCCTGAGGAAACAACTAAGGGTCATAAAAAAAGGGATGAAAAGAGAGTGGTAAAAAAGCCTGAGGAGTCTCAGGAAACAGATGTCAGAGGTGGAATTTGGGGTCAGGGGTTAAACTAGGAGGGATCTTGTGTAATATATGGAGAACAAAGGAAAACAACGGATGTAAAAGGGTATTTAAGTAAGGCCAGAACAGGAGAGAGACAGAATTTTTCAGACAGAGATGCTACTGGGGGTCTCCTGAAAGTTCTCCTTTGTTGTCGACAATAAAGTATATTCTTCTGATATTCATAACCTCCAGACTGAGTTTGATTTAGTAAGAGAAAAACCAAGAAAACCACTACAATCTCAACCCCTGATGTTGCTTGCAGTCACGCACACCTGAAGTCCATGGCACACTTCATTCCAGAACTAGACCCAAAAGCCCCAATCATGCTTCTCTTAGGTCGAGATGTTATACGAGTCCATAAAGTCTGTAAACAGGTGAATGGCCCACACAACTTGCCCTATGCACAGAAATTGGATCTGGGATGGGTTATCGTAGGTAATATATGTTTAGGGAATGTCCACAAACCTCTGACAATCAGCACATTCCACACAAACACTATAGAACCAGAATGCCCAACTCTCTTTAAACCATGTCCAAATGTTTTCCATGTCAAGGAAACATGCAAAGACCTTCAAATTGCTAACCACTGCCCCACATATCCGAAAGCTAAATTCCCCTGTGATGTTGACTGTCTAGGAGACAATGTGTTTCAGAGAACCAAAGTGGCTCCTTCAATTCAGGATGCAACTTTCATGAAAATCATGGATGTAGGTTTAGATTAGATTAGATTCAACTTTATTGTCATTACACATGTACAAGTACAATGCAACGAAATGCAGTTTAGGTCTAACCAGCAGTGCAGTAGCAGCAAGTGCAGGATATAGGAATAAGTTATAAAGTGCAGTTATAGAAAACTATGGTGATACAGATGGATGTACTATGAACATTATATACAGGTTGGATAAGCTATGAACAGATTTACAATATATGAATATATGTGCAGGTTGCTATTAAAAATCAGTAGTGTGCAGAAAGATAATATGATTACAAGTGTATATGTTATAATATATGAATATATGTACAGGGATAGATAAACATGATTACAAGTGTATATGTTACAATATATGAATATATGTACAGGTTGCTATTAATAATCAGTAGTATGCAGATAAATAAGCATGATTACAAGTGTATATGTATAGTGGGTGTGTACATAATTACAAATGCCCATATGCAGTGGGTATGCACAGTTCAATAAGTAAACAGTTCAATGTGGTGCAGTGAATGTGCAAATTTTAAATGTGCAAATGTTAAACAGTGCAGTTATTGCGAGGAGTTTAAGTTAGAGGATAGTGGGGGGTGTATTGGGGGGGGGGTGGGCAAAAGAGTCAGTGGGGGGCAAAAGAGTCAGTGTGGGGCAGAGTTCAGGAGGGAGACAGCTCTGGGGAAAAAGCTGTTCCTCAGTCTGCTGGTTTTTGTCCGGGGGAGCCTGAAGCGCCTGCCGGAGGGCAGTAGAGAAAACTGTCTGTGAGCGGGGTGAAAGGTGTCCTTCAGAATACTGCGTGCTCGGCGCAAACAGTGTTTCTTCTGGATGTCCTCTATGGCTGGCAGTGTGGTCCCTGTGATGCGTTGGGCAGTTTTCACCACCCGCTGCAGTGCCTTATACTCAGCAACAGAGCAGCTTCCATACCAGACTGTGACACATTTTGTCAGGACTCTCTCTATTGTGCAGTGGTAGAAGTTCACCAAGACGGCTGATGAAAGCTGGTTCTTCTTCAGTTGCCTTAAGAAGAATAGGCGCTGGTGAGCCTTCTTGATCAGGCTGGAGGTGTTGGTGGTCCAGGAAAGGTCCTTTGAGATGTGGGTCCCCAGGAACTTAAAGGATGAGACAGGCTCAACGGCCATCCCATTGATGTGGATGGGATCATGTGAGCCTGTTCGTCCCTTTCTGAAGTCCACAATGAGCTCCTTGGTCTTTTTGGTGTTAAGGAGCAGATTATTGTCGGTGCACCAAGTGGCCAGATGCTGTATCTCCTCCCTGTAGGCCGTCTTATCATTGTTGCTGATTAGACCAATCACTTTGGTGTCATCTGCAAATGTGATGATGGTGTTGGATCTATTAACAGGCCTACAGTCAACGGTAAAAAGGGAGTAGAGAAAGGGGCTCAGCACACAGCCCTGTGGTACACCAGTGTTGAGTGTGACGGTGGTGGAGCAGATGTGACCTGATCTAACATTCTGAGGTCTGTTAGTCAGAAAGTCCATAATCCAGTTGCAGAGTGATGTGTCAATATCCAGGTTCCTTAGTTTGATCAGTAACTTGGAGGGTATGACAGTGTTGAATGCTGAGCTGAAGTCCACAAACAGCATTCGTGCATAAGTGTTTTTATTGTCCAGGTGTGTGAGTACAGAGTGCAGTGCTATAGAGACTGCATCATCTGTGCTCCTGTTGCTACGGTAGGCAAACTGATGTGGGTCCAGTGTGGGTGGCAGAGAGTCTTTTAGATGTGCCAGGACCAACCGCTCGAAGCACTTCATGATGATGGGTGTGAGTGCTACAGGCCGGTAGTCATTCAGGCATGTTGGGCTGGAGTGTTTGGGCACTGGCACAATAGAGGTGGTTTTAAAGCATGTTGGCACAGCTGCTAGGTTGAGCGACAGGTTGAAAATGTCTGTGAATACCCCAGCGAGCTGTTCTGCACATACTTTGAGGACACGCCCAGGAATACCGTCTGGTCCAGCAGCCTTACGCTCATTGATACGACTCAGTGCCGTGTGTACTTCTGAGGAGGTGAGTGTGATAGGTGAGTGGTCGGTGGAGGAAGTGATCCTGGTGTAGGTTTCTTTATTGTCTCTATCAAAGCCGGCATAAAAGTCATTTAGCTCGTGCAGGAAGGAGACGTCTGTGGCTGTGGGTGTGGACTGGCTGAGTTTGTTGTTGGTGATGGCCTGGATGCCCTGCCACATGCGCCGAGGATCAGAGTTGGAAAAGTGCTCCTCTAGCTTAAGCTTGTAGCGGTGCTTGGCCTTTTTGATGCCCCTCTTCAGATTAGCCCTGGAAGTGCTGTAGGCCTGTGCATCCCCTGATCTGAAGGCAGTGTTGCGTGCCTTCAGCAGGAGGCACACCTCCTTGTTCATCCATGGTTTCTGATTCGGGTATGTGGTGATTTGTTTCTGGGTTGTAACACTGTCTATGGTGGTGTTGATATATTCCAGAACAGAGGAAGTGTAACTGTCAATGTCTGTGTGAGAGCCATGTGTGGCCTGGGAAGCAAACATACCCCAGTCTGTGTGTTGAAACCTGTCCTGGAGTGTGGAGTCTACCCCCGCTGGCCACACTTTGATGGTCCTCACTGATGGCTTCACACGGTCGATGAGGGGTGAGTATTTGGGGGTAAGGAACAAAGAAAGGTGATCTGACTGACCTAGGTGGGGGAGGGGGGTCACAGCGTATGCTTCAGCTATGTTTGTGTAAACATGGTCCAATGTTTTGTTTCCCTTGTGTGGCAGAGAATGTTTTGATGGAATTTAGGGAGCACTGTCTTTAAGTTTGAGTGATTAAAATCCCCCGCAACAATAAAAGCAGCCTCCGGGTGAGCAGTCTGTTGTTTGCTGATGGCTGCATGAAGTTCGTTCAAAGCCAGCTTTGCATCAGCGTCGGGAGGAATATAAGCAGCAGATATTATGGTGGATATGAATAAAAAGGTCTACATTTAACCATTAGGAATTCCAGGTTAGCAGAGCAATGTCTCCCAACGACGACAGAGTTTGTGCACCAAGCTTTGTTAATATAAATGCATAATCCTCCGCCTCTGGTCTTACCGGAGTCATCTGCCGTTCTGTCCGCTCGGAATGAGTGGTGCTCCGTTAGCGATACAGCGTTGTCTGGTATCCCGCTGTTTAGCCATGTTTCTGTGAAAATCATGACGTTACAGTTCCATAATCTTTTGCTGTGGTTGATGCGCAGTCGAATCTCATCCATTTTGTTCACCAGTGACAGTACATTGGCGAGAAAAATGCTGGGTAAAGACAGCCGGTGTGGTGTTAGCTTTAGCTTAGCTCTTAGCCCGCCGCTCTTTCCCCGTCTTTGTTTACATTCTCTGTGCGGTCTGCGAGCACTTCCGCCCGGCCGGGCAGGGCGCCCAGCCCCGGGTTTTCTGGCGATCTCATGGATGAGTTGAAGATTGCTAATAAAACTGTCCGGAATGCACAAACCAATATCCAAAAGCTCCTGTCGGGTGTACGATGTAAAGGCACCACTGTTCTGCACGAACAGACCCGAAATGAGCAGGAATAATACTGCAAAAATGCAGAAACTGGAGAGACCCTGAGCCTCGCGTTGTGCACGCGCCGCCATCTTGGATCGAAAATCGGTTTACGGAAGGAATCAAACAACAGTTGGGTAGACCCTCACCTGCCGTGGCTATACATTGTCTGCATAAGTCTGTTCAGATTGACGATATCGATGTTGACTCTGATGTCAAGCAATTTGTGATGCGTGACTTCTACGTAGATGATGGTCTCAAGTCTTTGCCTACAGTAGAAGCTACTATCAGTTTGCTAAAAAAGACACAAGAGGTTCTGTCTAAATCCAATTTGAGACTACATAAGATAGCAGCAAACTGCAAAGAAGTCATGGAAGCCTTTCCATCGACAGACCATGCAAGTGATCTGAAAGATCTAGACTTTGAGGAAGACATGCTGCCAATGCAGCGTAGTCTTGGTCTAAATTGAGACCTCCATTCTGATTGCTTTCAATTTAGTGTCAGTGATGAGGTAAAACCTTACACCTGTCGAGGTGTCTTATCCATTATTAACAGACTCTATGATCCCCTTGGGTTTGTAGCACAATTCAAGGCAAGGCTATTCTGAGAGAACTTACTGCTGTGAGCGGTGACTGGGATGCTCCATTGCCACAAAAGATTGAGGAAGCTTGGACCTTGTGGAGAGTTTCCTTGTCATAGCTGGCTAGTCTTTCTATTCCCAGGGCTTACACTTGCTATGAGAAGAGTACTATGTGTTTTTGCGGATACATCAATAAAAGCCATCTCTGCAGTGTCATATCTAAAAGTCACAGATGATAAAGGAAAGAATCACATTGGGTTTGTAATGGGGAAAGCCAAACTTGCCCCCCGCCCTGAGCACACAGTGCCAAGACTTGAACTTTGTGCGGCAGTGGTTGCTGTTGAGTTGGCAGACTTCATTTCAGTAAACCTGGACTTACAATTTGATGCTGTAACCTACTACACGGACAGTAAGGTAGTTCTTGGGTACATTTGTAATGAGACCAGGTGCTTTTATGTTTATGTGAGTAACCGCATTTAGCGTATCGAAGGTCTTCTAGTCCAGATCAGTGGCGATATGTTCCTACTGAACAAAACCCAGCAGATCACGCAACACGTTTCGTTTCTGCAGCCCACTTACAAAAAACCAACTGTTTAAGTGGACCCAAATTCCTGCTCACGCAAGGACCAGATACTCAGAACACTTTCAATCTAGTTAATCCAAGTTCAGATCCTGATGTGCGTCCTCTAGTGTCCACATTTACCACCACAGCATTAACCAAGCAGCTTGGTTTTGAACAGTACGCCAAATTTTCCCCTTGGAATTCATTAACAGGTGCCATTACTTGCCTTATCCACATAGCTCATCATTTTAAAAACAACAGAAAAGGAAAACGGTTCTTGTAAAGGCTGGCACTAATGCAAAGAATTCACAATGGAAGAATCTTATAGAGTTATAAACATCATCCTCCCAGCAGTACAAGAAGAGGCTTACAGTCTTGAGACTGAATGCATTAAACGGCAAGAGAGGATACCAAAGAGCAGTCCTCTCCATACTCTGAATCCATTCTTTGATCAGCAAGGTCTTCTGAGGGTTGGAGGATGTCTTCACCTTTCAAGTCTTAATCAGAGTGAGAAGACTCCTTTGTTAATTCCCGGCAAGAGTCGCATTGCCACTTTAATTATTAGATAACACCATGAGCGTGTTCACCATAAAGGTCGTCACTTTACGGAAGGAGCAGTCCATGCAGCTGGTTTTTGGATAGTTGGTGAAAAACGATGGGTGAGCAGCATCATACACCAATGCATAACTTGCAGACGGCTCAGACCTCCACTCAGCATACAAAAAATGGCTTCCAGCAGAACGGCTCTCAACAGACCCTCCTTTTACCAACGTTGGACTGAATGTGTTTGGCCCTTGGAATGTCTCCTCCCGTTGGACAAGAGATGGTCTCCTATACAGCAAGAGGTGAGTTGTATATTTTACATGCGTGAGCATAAGAGCTGTTCATATAGAAGTTATTGATTCTCGACACATCCAGTTTCATCAATGCTCTTAGACGTTTACTTGCTGTGCATGGACCTGTCAAACATATTCGCTCCGATCATGGGACGATCTTTGTAGGTGCATGTAAAGAGCTACAGATACCTTCAAACATTGAAAGCAAAGTTGTAAAGACGTATCTGTCAGATCAAGGTTGTACAAAGACCTTTAATCCTCCGCATGCTTCCCATTGTGGTGGATCATGGGAAAGAATGATTGGTCTGGCAAGGAGAATTCTTGATTCCATGTTTCTCCAGTTGAAAGACAAACTTACCCATGAGGTGCTGGTGACCTTCATGGCAAAGGTAACAGCTATTATCAATGCCAGGCCTCTTGTTCCTGTGACAACAGACCCGCATGAGTCATTCATACTCAGACCAGCAGCTCTCCTAACACAAAATGTGAACTTTGTTGCTGCACCTACAGGCAAGTTTGGAGTTACCGACTTGTACAAGTGCCAGTGGCGGCAAGTTCAACACCTTTCCAACACATTCTGGGACAGATGGCGTAAGCAATTCCTTCCAACCCTACAACCACACAGGAAATGGCAGTCCGTTCATCCAAATGTCAGTACAGGAAGCGTTGTCCTCCTTAAGAACAGCCAAGTACCACGGAATGAATGGCCTCTTGGACTGGTAACACAATCATTCCTTAGCAAAGATGGGAAAGTGCGTCAGGTTGAGGTTAAGGTCATTAAACCTGGAGGTTCCACTCTTTTTCTTAGGCCTGTTACAGAGGTAGTAAGATAAGTTAGAATTATCTGGTGATGTTTATTAACATCAGGCGGGGAGTGTGTTGTTATCACAATGTTTGGTAGTGAATATGTATGTTTTTCATTATTTCGACGTGGCCCCTTTAAGAATCTTAGGTTTCAGAACAGAGTCATACCATGTGAGCACTGATGAGGAAGTTAGCAAGTATGTTGCACAGAGCAGCACAGTCTAACAATCCTGAGTTAATTCTTTAACGTTTGCATTCATCTTGTGTTTGTTTAAGCATCGTGGGTATGTATTGACTGTTTTAATCGATGTCTATTATTCCAGATGCTTTGGGTCATTTTTATATAGTTATTATTAGAAGTCTATTCTTTTCTGTCTGCTTCACTATGGTTAAGGGACATTTTGAGTGTAATCTCTGACTAGTTCATTGAAAGTTCATGCAATTCAGTATAGTTAAAAGGTGATTTAAGATATGTGTGTGTGTTTAACATGATTATATTACATTTAAGAGAATGTGTGTTTAAGAGAAAACACATAAAGCCTTGAAGACATTCATTTATTTACTTATTTGCAAATGTATACATCTTAACAACATGCTTAGTGTTGATTATGCCTTTTGTGCAATTCAGTTTTACCTTTCTTTGGAATATCAATAAACCTGTGGACAAGGAGTTATCGTCTTCAGAGTTTTGATGTCAAGGAAGAGTTTATCTGGCTGTAAAGATATATTTAGCACATATAGCGAAGACAGCACAACCTCAGTCAAAGTTAATTTAGTGTGCGTGGTTATTGGTCTCTGTGTACAAGCTCGGAACTTTAATCTTGCAGTTGGCTGTAACAGTTGCCTGTAAAACTATACAAAGGCACAAATGATTTTATTCTCTCTGCTTGGTCTGTGTCCGAGTCATACATGTACAGCTGAATGCTGATCCTCTCACTCACACTGCTTCTCTCTGTCTGCCTGTCTGTTGCCAAACACAGAGCAAGGGAGCTCTTGGCTCCGCCCCCTTGTTACGTTGGCCGGAAAGTCGAAACTTATTTTCATGTTAAGCAACAGGCCCCTAAAACAGCAACCTGTGTACACATCCCCAAAATAACACTTTTGAACACATTATAATAAAAAAAATCTGAACTGTTTTGATCTGAACCTAAACTGGCAAACTTAGAAGAACCATAATAGTAATATTAAATCTTAAAAAAGGGGTAAACTATGTGCCCTTTAAACCAACATCCTATTGATTTCAAATACTGACATTTATTCATCAGTTATGGCAACCAAAATTCAATGTCTGATAGATGTCATAGTGGTAAAGTCAACACAACGTCAAGCTGTAACATCATTAGACGTTGATATTTAGTTGGTTTTACGTTGGACATTGACATCGGGCTGACGTTGAGTTCTGATGTAAACCCGATTTTAATTTCCAAACAAAATGCAGTATCTCCACGACTTTAGGTTACAATTTCAATCTGCTGGCATGTTGACCTCTTGTGCCTGCTGGGTGTTTAAGGCCATTTCGGTCTTCATACAGTAAATATCCATCATCTTCTTATCAGTGACATACATCTAAACCAGGGGTTCCCATACTCGGTCCTGGAGGGCCGGTGTCCTGCAAAGTTTAGTTCCAATCCCAAATAGACGCACCTTGGCTAGCTAATCAATCTTATACTAGGCTTTCTAGAAACATCCGTGCAGGTGTGTTGAGGCAAGTTGGAGCTAAAATCTGCAGGAAATCGACCCTCCATGACTATGTTTGAGCATCCCTGATCTAAACAGTCTCTGGGTCAATTCGTGTAAAGATTTTAAACATCTTCTTGGACACTTTTAATGCTTCCAAACAGTTTGCTGCAATGTAAAGTGCACATGTGATGAAGTAGTTCATTATGATGCAATTTACCTTCTATGTGTGATTTGATTGGACAGGAATTACTGAACTGATTTTTCTAATTCCCATGAACTTAAAAAAAAAGTAGTGACTGCAGGTTGAAGGAAAGTAGTGGAGTAAAAGTACAGATTCTGCACTAAAAATGTACTCAAGGAAAAGTAAAAGTACACATTTTTAAAACTACTTAGTAAATTACAATTTCTGAGAACAACTACTTAATTACAGTAACCAAACAAATTTCGCTGTATGACTACAATGACAATAAAGGTTCTTTACTTTACTTACTTGAGTATTGACCGAATAGCAACATCATTTGATATCATTATTGGACATCAAAATAACGTTGTCCTTAGACGCTGCCTAGATGTTGATTTTTGGTCATCTGACACCACAACCTAAATCTAACCTAATATTAACGTCTATGACGCTGTGTGCCTGCTGGGCAATGACTAGATGCATTACAAAATGTTATATTTACACACATACTCAAATTACATGTAATTGCGTCAGCTTTTAACAGCGTAATACTCACTACTCACTACTCTTGAGAACTTTTGAAAGGTCTACTTTTTACTCCTACTTTGAGTAATATTTTGAGCAGATACTTTTACTTTACTCTCACTACATTTTTATGCAAGTAATGGTACTTTTTCTTGAGTATGATTTTTCAGTACTCTTTCCACCACTGATTATGGGCATATGAATCCAAGTTACATCTCTAAATAAGAAAACAAGAACACATTCTTTGAATGTCCCAGAAAAGTTAAAATGTACCAGATAATCATCATATAACTTGAGTGTTAAATAGATGACAAACTAAACCTACCCCTTTTTAAACCACCTACCCAAAAAATACTCTTGGATTTTCACAAAATACGTTGATTGTTCCAAATAAAATAACTGTAAAATAAAATATGTAGATCAATTTCCACGCCAACAAGGCTTGAAAGCAGAAAGCAGAAAGCTTTACTGGCAATTTCTCAATCCTATAATTACATAATAATAGAAAAGACCTCCAAGTTGGTTAAAAAATAAAATTGGGAATAAAATTTCAGAGACTAGGTTTAGTCAAACAAAAATTTAACCAATTAATGTTAAGAGTTTTATTTAGAGACGAGAAATCCAAAAAGTCCCAGTTTTTAAGGGAATTTAAAACAACAGATTTACGAATAAGGTAAATCGATGTACACAATTCTTTCTCAATATATAAATAAAATCGTATCAATGGACTTTACTGTTTCTTTATCTAGGTATATGGTTGACTCAATATAGATTAATTTAGAAATTCCTTCTGCTTTTGAAAGAAAGAACTTTGCCCTTAAGGGACAAATCCCTTAATAAGCAAAAATTTAATTTACTTTTTATATTTTTGAAAACAGCATCAAGGTTTAAAGAAACTCTGTTTTGCTAATTAAAAAAAATAATTAATCTCCCCAGGTGTGTCCCAAATCGCCTACTTATGCACTATTCTATAACTTTTTGTATCATAATTACCTGGATGATGCACTCATTCAATCGGTAAAATTAAGTGTGGAATGATGAACACTTCACGCACTCAACGACTGCAGCTTTGCTCATGTAGCGGAAGGGGCAATGCTTTCGGGTGCTCATGTTGGTTAACTTTATTTTTTTTTGGATTGTGGAGGCAGTATTCTCCTACGAGAGTGATTATAGTGCCTCTCAATGGTTAGCGGTTATAATCATGGCAGGTGTTATTTGGTAGTTTGGTCATTTATTTCACTAATTTGGCAATCATCAAACATCATCAGGTAAACGGTTTGAATTTCTGCTTAGTAAAAAAACCTCAGTGTTCCATTTGGGACGACACTACACTGTAAAAAATAAATAAATAAAATTTACAGTAAAAAACCGGCAGCTGTGGTTGCCAGTACTTTACCGTTAAAAACACAGTACAAACCTAAAAGTAATTTTAAATTTTTATGGTAAATTACCATATTTATTCATTTATAAACATTACATGTCTGTATTTTCAATGATCAACATCTACACATCTTTTGTTACACAGTTAGACACGTTAGCACACCCACATGCAGGTGATGTGGAAGATACATTATGAACCAATGCTCATCACAATCAACTTTTCCCACAAGCAAAAAAGAGTATCATCTTATAGAAGGTGCCTAGTGTCATTCACACAGCTACTAAACACCAGTATGGTAACACACATAAAATTAAAGTCATGAAATAAACATTGTTTATCAATATTAGATGTAACATAAATCTCTAGTGTACATAACTGATGAGTAAAACAACTAAAAAGATCCATATTATTGTCAACCAAATGCATAAAAAGTTATGTGCCATGCAGGGAATTCTGGGAAGTCAATTTACATCACAAGGTGTTTTGAATGGAGCTAATAATATGCCAAAACAATCAGAATTTGAATTGTGTTAATTATAATTATTAACAATTGTAATTTAATAAATCAGATTTGTTTAAATGCCATTAATTTTTTTTAAATTTGAATTTCTTAATTTGAATATAAATTTCTTACTTTTAATTTTTGAATTTTGAATTTGAGTTTCATAACTTTAATATTGAACATCTGAAATTTAAGACAACTGATATTTTCAAGGCTGAATTTTCATAGACGTATAGATGCATTTTCAAACTGTTTTTGTGTTCTAAATTCCTAGACTGCAGATATCGAGTTTGCACAAAATACTGTTTCAAGTTTTTCAAGATGAAGAAATTCAGAACATCAAATTTTATATTCTAAAATTCAAAGCCAGAAATTCAGATTGTGAAATTCAGATTCAGCAGAAATTAGGTCAGGGGTCATCAACAGGGAAGATAATTTATATACATAAATTGTTGTTATTATTATTATTGTTATTATTATTAATATTTTACCTATTAATGTTATTATCTAATTTTACACCCTTTTATTTATATTTTGTTATTATTATTATTTTTTTAAACAGTCCTGCAAGTATAAAAAAATTAAGTAATGATATAATATGAACTTAAAAGTTCAAACAGGCTGCAAAAATCAGCAAAAAAAAAAAACAACAACAACATTTGCAATACTTCCTAAATAAGTGCTTTATAATAAATCGTTTATTATAAACCTTTTTAAAAGGTACTTTAGAACTTTAGCTGACCATATATCAGCTAAATTTATTTATTTATTTAATAAATAAATATGTCATTTATTGCAGTTGTAAAATGCTGGGAAACTTTAAAAATGCACCTGGAAAAAGCTTAAAAAGTTCTTAAATGTGACTTTGGCAAAAGTGTAAGAGCCCTGTGATTGACCAAAATGTTTAGTTTGACTTTTCAGTGATCCTCTACTCTTCCCTGTTGATGACCCCTGACCTACTTTCTTTCTGAATCTGAATTTCATGATCTGAATTTCTGTTTTTTAATTTAAAATTTTGAAATTGATGTTCTGGATTTCTTCATCTTGAAATATTGAAACAGTATTTTTACAAACTGAATATCTGCAGGCAAGAAATCCAGAAGACAAAAAATCTGAAGTTTAAAAATACGTCTATAAAAAGAATCAGCCCTGAAAAATTCAGTTGTCTTAAAATTCAGATGTTCAATATTTAAGTTATGCAATTCAAATTAAGAAATTCAGATTCAAATTAAGAAACTCAAATTCAAATTAAGAAATTCAAATTAAAAAGTTCAAATTTAAATTTGCAGCATTTAAATATTCAGCTTTATTAAATTACAATTGTCAATAATTCAATTAACGCAATTTCAAATTCAGATTGTTTTGGCATATTATTAGCTCTATGGTTTTGCTCTCAAAGTGTTAAGTAGGAAATGGTGCTGTTGCGTTGTCCGTATTTATATTCATTGGTTCAAGTACATTCAATAACAAACAAACAAACAAACAAACAAACAAACAAACAAACAAACAAAAACAAAAACAAAGCATCATCTATATCCTATGCTCCAGTCCACTCTAAGGAAGTTTAATTTCCTGCTAATTTCCCACATTTTCCCAACTGCCCCCAATGATCATTACAAGCTCCATTTTTTGATACATTATTTCCTTCAAGATTTTCCTTTCTGTTTTATATTGTTACCTTTCATAAGGATGTGCTCTACATTTTCTGTCGTATTACACTCATCACATTTATCTAATAAATTTTGCCCATTAAAGCAAGGGTGGGTTTTAATCCAGTACGTCCTAATCTTAGTCTAGTTATTATCTCTTCTTCTCTTCTGCATTTGCATAAATCTACATTTTATAAATCTTAGTATTGATTTTTAAATAATATTATTAATTTTATTTGTTTATTGTACTTGATGTCATCCGTTGTTATGATTAATATATTCGTATTGTAAAGTCTTAATATTGATTACCCTAATCATAATAACCAACAGTGACGTATACAATTGTACGTCACTAGCACGGTGCATTCTGGGTTTACTCCAAAATGGCTGCGCCCTTGCGCAAGTGTTAAAAAACACTTATCTCGCCTGAAAGTCAAATTAACATCTTAGGTTTCACTGTGTTGATCATCATCGAGGACGACAGACAGTGCACACAAATAAATCAGTGGATTAAGGTATTTCGTGCCTGCCCTGATTCAAGCAGATTGCATTTTAAGGGACATGACGATGGGCCGCTTCGCCTAACCACACATCAAAACGCAGACCAGCGCAGATACCCCTGTCACCCTGCGCCTGCAGGCCCTGTACAGACTGATTTGTGTAATCACCCGCAGAGGCAACGGATCTACAGCTCGAGCTTTGGAGGACTATTTATTTTGGAGGTAGCGTTACTCGTACAATTTACAAAACCCCTCAGCATTTCGACATTGTGCAAAATACCAAAAGTTGTTCTTTGACACTGTGGTCTCGGTCCCCTAAATGTAAGTTATAGTGTGTGTGTGTGTGTGTGTGTGTGTGTGTGTGTGTGTGTGTGTGTGTGTGTGTGTGTGTGTGTGTGTTGTAGTTGTAACGTCAGTTTCTGTGTACGTATAGTATAGTATAGTATTGTCTAGTCTAGTCTATGTCTTTCTATCTATTACGTGTGTGTGTCACAGGTGCATACCATTACTTTAGGTCACAATTTACTGTAAAAGCAAACCATTAACCAACATTACTAGCTTGATAAACTACTAATTAGCTGTTTGTTAATAGTTAAGGTAGAAGTTAGGTTTAGGTTTTGGGTAGGATTAGGAATACAGAATAATATACGTTATAACAACTGATGAACAGTTATTATCTTAATAATTTGCAGGTAATAAGCCTGTAGTTAATGACATCAATTTTCACCTAAACTAATGTATTACTTTCGATTCAGAAAGTGAAACTCAAATTATATAGACTCATTACATGCAGACTAACATTTTTCAAGTGTTTATTCATTTTAATTTTTTATTATTTTTGCTTTCTTCTGACAGCAACCCACAGTTCATTATCTTAGAAACAAACTGTCACAACATAGGAGTTAGAGGTTTGCCTACAACTAAAAAATAATAATAAATTAAATGTAACACCTGGTTTTTAAAACAAGAGGTTTGTCGAAATCAAAGAAATGTTACATCAACAGGTCACTGCTCAGTACATCGTTTTTGGGGTCAGAGTTTGATATGCGTTTGGCACAACAGCAAAAACTTATAGCTAAAGTTCAGTGATGGACTTAAATATTGGTTTTAGGAATCCAGTGTGGATGCACTGGGATTCAGAAGTCAGTTGAAAGGAAACACAGCAGTTGGTGGGTGGTTGCTATGTTGCTATGACAGTGCAGCCAAAAAAGATTTTTATGCAAGATTTTTATCACCAAAATTACATGGCTGAAACAGTATGTAGGCTGTGATGAAAAAGAAAAACCCTAACCAGCATGTGCTTGTCTGAAGCAGCAGGTTTGCTGTGTGTCTATTCATTCTAGTCAGGTCCTCTGCACTTCATCCCGACTGTATTTAATCCGCGTAATAAAGATTGCATGCCGCAATAAACCATTGCGCCTAAAATGATCCAGACCACACTGAATGAGGAGAACCCATGGGGAAACGAAAAGGAAGCAGCACACGGCAAAAGAGAAGGAGAGCTAAATGCAGAAAAAAATACTTGTCTCTATGCACCAGAATGAGGAGCATGCACACTCAATAGCTGCGTTTCCACTATCGCGCCTAAAACAAGTAAGCCAGGGTGAGCCAAGGCCAGTTGCGTTTCCACTGTCACTTCCGGGGCCTAATCGGGCTTTCTCGGGGCTTTCTCGGGCCACTGGCCAGCCTTTTTCAGCCTGCCGAAAACCTTGGGCCAAAGAGGGCCAGCCGAGGCTTCGGGGCGGAGTGAAAGGAGAGGAGGACTTTGCCGGGGTCTGTTAAAGATGGCATGCTGTCATTACACTAGTTATCCGATCGCACACGAGTACATGTGCCAAAAAATTAAATAATTGAAAGAAAACGTATAGCTGGTCAGTTTAGGATAGGCTATTTCATAAAACACCTTATAGGTGAGGGGTCTTTTTGCTTATGATCACCCTTATGTTTCTCTTTTAAATGCAAGGCTGTTGCATAAAATAAAATAAAGTTTTAATTTATAAGTGACTTCTTTGCTGCAATATCGCATAATATTCTTTTCACCATATTAAAGACACAGCAGCCAGTAAAGGTTTTCGAGAGTTTTTGTCAAGTTTAACAAATGTGTTTGTGCGTGATGCGTGCGCATTAGATGCCTGTATGTGTGTGAGAGACCGGGCAAGAGTGCTCGCTTGACAGCTCTGTTGATGCCTTGAGCGGCTTTTTACTTTTTTTAAAATGTATTTTGGAGATAATACAAAATCTGTATACTACAGAAAGACAAAACTTTACCAATTACTTGTCCACTTTTGTAGGCTCAAAACAATAATGTTATATCTTGATAAAATAATCTATATAAAAAAAATTTAAAAGGCACCTATGGTAAAAAATCTACTTTTCATACTGTTGGGACAGACGTGTGCAGTTATAGTTTATATACCATCATATTGGGGTGATATAAACACACCCAGTCCTTTTTTTAATTTAACAACATAAAAACAGTGGACTAATTGGAGCAGTTTTTAGATTGACCGCAACTTGACGTAGGAGTCAGGTCCTCCCGCCCACCAATTTTGATTGACAAGTGCGCGCTACCATATTCTCAGTTTGTTGTTTCGCATCCGCCTTTTTTAAGTGTGTGAGTCAAAGCGATGTCACCAAAGAAACACCCTTGCTCTATTTTTAGATGTAAAGCCTGGTTTATACTCCGCGTCCGCTTGTTTGCTTGAGTGCACGACTGTATAGACATCTTTATGATCCCTGATCATAGAGATAATCAGATGTTCAAAAATTCTTGGCTAGAAATAGCAACAGCCGTGGGAAAAGAGAACGTTTTTGTTAAAAGGTTTGGAAAAACCTGAAGGATAAGTTTTTAAAAAACAAAAGAGGCCATGGCAAAAGTGAGCCAGGTACACAATCACAGAATAAGTTTTTCCACCAGCCATAGATTTTACACTGATGTATATATACACAATTATGAATTTAAAACAATTTAATAATTACAAAACTATATTTAAGGAGCAGATTATTAGTTTGATAACTGGAAAGGAATTTTTGAACATATTCTTTTACAATAAACTGATGCTGTTTCTCTAGGCTTTATTGGTTATAATCGTCAGGCATGTTTTACTATTATTGCCTTTTTAGCATGATAAAGGACAGAAACTAGCCAAACAGTAATGTTTGAATTGTGGAGTGGGCTAAAATCTGATAAAAACATCTGTATTTTTAAGTAAGTGTGCTCTTTTATGTTGCTTTTATTCTTGCCAAATTTAAAATGTATTTGTAGAGCAGCCCACGTTCTGTTGTCATTAATATTTGAATAAACTTTAATAGCTAAAACTGTCCGAGCTATGAACAAAAGCAAGTGATGCATCAAAGTTTGATTTAAAAAAAATCTTGAATTGTTATAAAAATCCTTATAAGCATTAAAATAATTTATAAAAACAATAAAAACAGTTAGCCTTAAAATACTGAATGAAATTAATGATATGATGTAGTTTCGGAAACTTTCTACTTCTCTGTTCATCCGTCTGATTTTAAGGTCAGTTTCTTTTGACAGCCCCCTGTTGTTTTAAAGAATATCACAAAGACGAACGCGGTGTGTTTAAAAGCTTAGCCCGTTTCACGAGGTGCGAGTGCAGTCAGCGGAGGTGCTCGATTCGGGGCCTGGCAAGTATAAATATAGCTTAAGGCTCATTGGGCTCAACACAAGATCAACATTCACCACATGATCGCTCTCATCGGCGTTATTGTTTGTAACCTTAGGTGGGTTTGCAAACGTGTACTTTTCATTGCGTCTTCCTTAAAATTCAGCCGTTTGTATTTCTCACAGAAGCTCCCTGTCATCTTAACTAGGTGCGGCTTTTAATAACTGATAGAGACAAGAGTCAATTTTGAGAACAGGTTTTTTTATTTTTATCATATAAAGCTTTTTCCTAGTGCCCATAAAGGTAATAACTGATACTGGGGTAGTTTTCATTTCATTGTGCTCTATTGAAACCCATCTCACATCACTGGTCTTTGGGTGCAGCCAGATTCACAATGAGCGAAACTGTGTTGCTAGAAAATAAAATCTAAAATTTGGTCTGCCTTTAGCATATGGTGTCAGGAGCATGGTTAAACTTACCCTTGGAGTTTTCTTATGCCATAAAAATGTAGATATGGCTTTGTCAAGATCTTTAAAGAAATACTTAGGAATTTTAAAAGGGATACTATATAATAAGTAAATGAATTTAGGGAGTATGTTTATTTTTATTGTATTAATTCTACCAATTATTGATAAAGGCAAATCTATTCACCTCTGAAGGTCAGTTTTACTTTGGTTCAGCAACCTTACATAATTATCGTGATAAACAGGGCTTTACATTAACACCCGCCAACCCGCCAAATGCGGGTAGATTTCAGCTCTGGCGGGTTAGACAGACACCTCTACTAGCCACTTTGGCTGGTTGGAAATCATTTTTAAATTGTAGTATTCTTAAAAGCAGGGTTTGACAATAAGCATGGCCCAGTATTCGTGCAAATGTGATCTTAGAATCGAGAAGCAGCATGACTGACAAAAATAACTGTGTTCGCGCGAGCAAAACAACAAAAAAGAAGGTAAATACCAAACGAGAGGATGATCACTCGCACACACAGGTGATGTGATGTGCACGACTGTTAAAAAGCGCTTGCTCCCATTTACTCGCGTGAATCCTACGTCTAGAGCAGGGGTGGGCAATCTCGGTCCTGGAGGGCCGGTGTCCTGCACAGTTTACCTGCAATACTAATCAAACACACCTGAACATGCTAATCAGTGTCTTTAAGATCACTAAATATCTATAAGCAGGTGTGTTTGACTAGTGTTGGAACAAAACTCTGTGCGATTGTTTCCCTTTGAAATAGATTAGACAAAGTGCGATGATCATGCACCCTCAGTCCTGTTGCTTTCGAGAGCTCAAGCCTCAAGATAAAAAAAAAAAACACATACTTTTGTAAGCAGCAGCAGTCACTGCTTTTATTTTAAATATTCTTTAAACAGATTAACAGGGCTATGTGCATGTGATCATCCTTTCATTATCACACACAGTATGTTTCACCTTCTTTCTTTTGCTCAGTTAGTTTTGTTACTATGGTTTAATCATATTTTTTTTTACAAAAAATTAGCTTTAATCGAGATTACTCCCCGTTTGTAGTTAACAGCTGATCTGGGACTTTTAGCCAGGAAAGATTACTGTGCATATTTTAGATACATGACAATACTTATTTTTTTACATGTAATGTTTTTTATTTAAGAAAAGTTTTGTTGAATTAAAAAGTGCACCTATAACGCTATATTTTCCTTGTTTTGACACATTAAATACTGTGGCTAAGAAATACTTATTTGGTGTGATCAGAGATAAATTTGGTAAATCCTTAATTATGAGCCATAAAAAGTCATGTGAAATAAAAACTAATTGCATTGCGACAACCCATTTGCTCATGCACACTGAGCAAGCTAATACACATCACACACAAGAAGTTAAATGAATGAGGAGGCATGTTGTGGACAACACAACATCTAAATCAAGTCATCTTAGCATGTCAAAGTCAAATTTATGCATATAAATATATTTCCCAACAAGAAAAGGTTGGCTAGCAAAAATGGCGAGTGGCTAGTAATTTTGGAAATCTACTAGCCACAGTGGCTGGTGATCAAAAAAGTTAATGTCAAGCCCTGGTGATAAACTATATCCAACGAGCTACTATTGTAAATACCCAAATACCTAAAAATAATTGGCCCACATTTTAGAGATCCAGAAAGAATTCCAATATCCTTGTTTATTATATTAATTAGATAAAATGGAACCTCACTTTTTAAGTAATTTAAATAATAGCCAGATATACTGCACTGTATTCATTTAGACACTGAAATAGTGGGGGAAAAGACTGAATTGGGTTAGTTAGGAATAGTAAAAGATCATCTGCAAATCGACAGTTTATGGTCCTCTATGCTATAAGTTATACACAAAATTGAAGGATCTGAGCGAATGGCTATAGCTAATGGCTCAATAGCAATTGCAAATAAACCAGGTGAGCTGGGCATCCCTGTCTGCAACCTCTGTGGAAGGAGAAGGCATCTGACAATACTCTATTAGTGAATATTTGAGCCTTTGGGGCGTTAAAAAGTGTTTTGATATATTGAATAAACATATTCCCAAAGTTCATCAAATACAGATTTTAATATGAATTTCAGCAAATAAACGCATTTCCATGCCTTTATTAAAAATGTTATAATTTTCAATCTCATTTAGCAGGGTTGTGTGTTGTGATTCTTCTGTTTAATAAGAATTTCCTTATTTTCTGCGCTTAATTATGTGACCCCTGGAATTTGTGTAAATCCGAAGTTTTTTTTTTTTTGAAAGGGGGAGAGGGTGCCTCAGTGAGGTTCATCATCGTCAAAGCAGATGACCTAATAATTTGCGCTTTGATTGTTCATCATTAGCTGCATTTCCACTGTCGGGCCTACTATTTCACAACTGCTCCGTTGTTTATTGTTTTTATAAAATATCTAAAATCTTTTTTTAGATAGGCCTTGTAAAACTAAATTTTAAATTGGCTTAAAAAGGTTTAATTTATTTGTATTGTATATCTTTGTTTTGTTTGTTTGTGTGTGTGTGTGTGTGTGTGTGTGTGTGTGTGTGTGTGTGTGTGTGTATACACACACACACACACGCATACGCATATATATATATATATATATATATATATATATATATATATATATATATATATATATATATATATATATATTAGTGCTGTCAAAGTGCGTGAACTAAATTAGTGCGTTAACGCAGGGATTCCCAAACTTTTTATTCCGGGACCCACCTAGGCAAGTATTCAATCTCAAGACCCACCATAATATCTTATTATGGAAAAATGGGTAAAAAAAAAATTATCCATTCAAAGCAGTCAGAAATATATGGTGTGGGGCTTTTTGGATTTTCCGATTTGATATGCACAAAATGAGGCTCGAAGTGCTTTTTGTGGGATGCTGGCTGTAACTGTGATCATTTTTTTGTTGAAAAAGATACTCTTCTTTTTTCAGAAGAGAATATGATCAACCTTTGGTCAAGCCCCTGGATTATGATCAAGCCCGTCACATCGCATTAAATTTCACTGCTAGTGTAGTCATAAGAAACTAAATAGCTTTTTGATCAACTACTACAAGCTGGGAAAACATCAGATAAATATGCCAATGCAATTAGCGTTATTGCTGAATAGATCTAATATTTACACATTTGCTTGAGGAAGGAATGATGGGGGTACTTACATTATTGTTACTATTTTCCATAACATCTATGCCGTTCCATTACATTGGCTGACGTTAAAACTAACTAGTAGCACTATAGCTATTTATTGATTAGCAATCTGTCAACGTTGGGATGTAAAAAAAATATGGGACAACAAATAGCTTCAAATGATAGAATACATAGCAAACATTAGAAAATATTGACAATAAAATAAAAGGTTAAGCCTATTAAAATCAATGGCCTATCCAGAAATTAAATAAAGCTATAAAATCTATTTCACTTTTAATTGTATATGCATATGGATTAAAGTTACTATAGTTATTTAGTGAAGAGCAGCAAATGAATCCCTCATTGTGTTTTGTTTGATAACAGAGGTGTAAATGTAAGAATGCACAGATCTTTAATGAAGCATTCGACTACTTTAATAACTGTTTGTGCTCATTTAAGAGAAATTTAGTAGTGTTTAAAATAAAACACGCAAGACAGAGCAAAAAAAAACGAAAAAACAAATAAGCACTTTTCCGACGGTCCCTTACTGAGAGCTCCACTCTACGCTAGCTTTTCCTGCTAAACATAGATTGCCAGAGCTCAAATGGAGCAGTGCTCGTAATGTCCACGGAAAAAAAAGAAAAAGACAGCTGTTTAATTAATTGATTAAGAGATTAATTAGTTAAATTTTTTTAATCGATTGACAGCACTAATATATATATATATATATATATATATATATATATATATATATTCCGCTTGGGCGGAAATACGGTATTATGGTATACCGCAGGATCTAAAAATAGCAACGGTGTCAGTTTCAGTACCGTTATACCGTCATAAAAAACAATGGACTTATAGGAGACAAGTATTAAATATTAAATATCCTTTATTTAATGCCTACAAATTCTTATGCGTGATTGTCATCACGGGACAGTGTGGAGGAGAGGGAGAGGGAGAGGGAGAGGTGAGGTGGCGAGTTGAGCAACAAGTGACCTGCAGTTTGGCAGTATTTCCGGTTCTTACTGTTGTATTTCTCACAAACGCTACGTGAGATCTTCTTCCTTTAAGTCTGTCTGTTGTCTGACGCAGCCGAGGGAGGAGATTAAGGCACGCAGAAAGACACGTAAAAAAAGGTAGGCAGGGAGGACTCCCTTTAAAGGCGCAGTACGACAAGACAGCCCCCTGGTGAAAAGATGTATAAAACAGGATCTAGTAAAAGGTATAATGAAAAATCTGATCGGTGTTTTGAGCTGAAACCTTACATACACATCCTGGAGACGCAAAACACTTATATTAAATCTAAAAAAAGGGGTTACCTAGGTGCCCTTTAAGGCCTTTTAAAAAGTTAAATGGCTTAAAACATTTCAAACTGTTGAGTGTCTAGTCTCTCTCTCTCTCTCTCTCAAATTCAAATTCAAATTCAAAGAGCTTTATTGGCATGACTGTAAAACAAATCACAATGTTGCCAAAGCAATAACAAAATACAGAATATTCACATAGATAAAAGAAATATAAGTAATAATAAACAAACACATATACATATCGTTATATTATACATATATGTTGTCACAATAAACAAGTTAATAAAAAAAGATTAACAAAAGTATATAATAATAAATGGTAAGGACAGAGAGCTTTAATAAGGGATGAGGGGGTTCAGCCTTTTTTTACTCATATGGTGGCATGAGGACACGTACTGTGCTGCTAGGTGGAGACACTTTTCATTTTCTCCCAAAATATAATGGAGTTTCTCCGTATTTGTGGTGTGCTGGAATTGTGGTAGAATCAGAGACATTTGTGTGAAGTAAGCTTCTCTGATGCTCTGATATTTGCTGCATTGAGTGAGGAAATGCAGCTCATCCTCCACAACTCCAGCAGGGCAGTGTGGACACAGTCTGAGCTCTGGGCTCCTCCAGCTGCGCTTGTGTCGGCCCGTCTCCACACTCAGACTGTGTCCACTCAGACGGTACCGGCTCATCAGCTTTCTCTGACCGGGGCTCTTAATGTTGGTCAGATACGGGGCCAGTTCATAACCAGCACGCTAACTTTTTTATTTGTTGTACTTTATTTTGCCAATTGAGTTTATAATACTCCTGGGTAATCTTTACTATTTCTTTAGTCTTTATATGTTGGGACAGGGTTTGTGAATTTAGTTGGTGTTTTCCCACCAGATAGTGCATGGGGTCGCTGGCCGGATGTGCATTTCTATATATGAGGGCTTGCTGATGGTAGCTCTCTGGGCTGGAGTCTGACAGATGGAGCCAGAACTTCCCTGCTCTCTTCTGGATTTCTGAGAGCAGAGGGAACCTGCCTAGTTCTGCTCTGCAACCAAGGCTAGGTGTGCTTCTGTGAACTCCGAGGATGTTTTTGCAAAACTCCAGATAAAAGATTTCAACTGGAGTTTTTTCCCAAGATTTATAGTTTAATTTAAATGTGGGTCCCCAGAGTTCACAGCCATACAGCAGGACTGGCTTTACAATGGTGTCAAATATTTTCAGCCACAGTTTAATGGGTGGGTTAAACTTAAAAAGGTTTTTTTTAAAACAATAAAAAGCCCTGCGTGCCTTAGTGGTCAAGTCTTTTAGAGCTTGACTGAAGTGTCCAGAAGCTGTGATTGTCAGACCCAAATAACTATAAGAGGTGACGTGGTCAAGTATTGTTCCTCTGATTTTAAAAGTGTGTCTTTTTTTATCAGCCAGACGAGGTTTTTTTTACAGAAGATCATAATCTTGGACTTCTGCATGTTAATGGGCAATGCCCAGTCTGTGCTGAACTCCTCCAAGATGGAGAGACTGTGGTGAAGACCCTCTTCATGAGGAGACAGAAGCAGCAGATCATCCGCATACAGGAGACATCTGATCTCTCTGTCCTCCAGGCTCAGGCCAGGACTACAGGACTTCTCAAGTGCTGATGCCAATTCATTGATATAAATGTTAAATAGAGTCGGGCTGAGACTGCAGCCTTGACGGACTCCTTTACTCTGAGTGAAATAATCAGTCCGCTTATTGTTTATTTTTACACAACACTTGTTCCCATTCTAAATGTCCTTTATTATGTCATAGGTTTTTCCTCCATCTCCACTTTGTAAGAGATTTAGGAAAAGCCCATTGTGCCACACCGAATCAAAGGCTTTTTTAAAATCAATGAAACAGCTGAATATTTTCCCTTGTTTGGTCTGGTGGACATGTATTTGAATGAGTGTTTGGAGTGTGTAGATGTGATCTTCTGTTCTTTTTTTAGGCATAAATCCAATCTGACAATTATTTAAAATCTTGTTTTCCTGGATGAACCCAGCCAGTCTATCATTAATGATAGAGCAGAATAATTTCCCCAGGTTACTACTCACTGTGATGCCCCTATAGTTATTTGGGTCATATTTCTCACCATTTTTAAATATTGGCGTGATTAAATTCTCCTTCCAAATTTCTGGAAAATGTCCTGATTCTAACAAGAAGTTGAATAATTTCAAGATGGCGTTTTTTAATTGAGGACTGCTGTGTTTTAGCATCTCATTAGAGATTCCATCTGAGGCACAGGACTTTTTATTTTTTAGAGTTTTTAATTTTTGTTAACTCATTTAATTGTATTGGGACATCTAAATGGTTTAGCTGATCTTTAATAGTATTTTCTAATATATGTAATTGGGAGGTCAGATGTTTTTGTTTTTGGTTTAATTCTTTTTGTGAATATAGCTTTTCGAAATGTTTGGTCCAGATTTTTGGGTCTTGAATGGGAATTTGTTTTGATTCTTTAGATTGATTTAATCTTTTCCATAAATCCCAAAACAAATTTTGATCAATAGCCTTCTCAATTTGATCCAATTTTAACTTCATGTGATCAGCTTTCTTTTCTTTTAATAGTGATTTATACATTTGGAGAGTTTGTTGGTATTTTCCTCGTGTGTGTTGGTTTGTCGGATCTCTGTGTTTTTTATTTGACAATTGTCTTAATTCTTTTTCTTGTATTTTGACATTCTTTGTCAAACCAGCCAGCTGTAGTTTTTCCTTTTTTAGATTTGTATTTCAGATTTTTCCTCAATGTTTTTTGGGCAACTGTTGAAAAAATATTGGTCAGCTGTTCGGTTGCTAAATTTTATAGTTTGTTCCTCTTTACCAAATGAAGTCAGTATGAATGCATTGATCATGTTCTCCACTTGAGTGTAGTGGAGCTCTGCTTCATACTGGGCAGGACTGTCTTTACTCCAGATTAATTTAGGTGGCAGGGGATGCAGTTTTATTTTTTGTTCTGAGAATAGGCAGGCATTCTGTGATCTTTTCAAACTGAGAACTATGTGGCTGTGGTCTGAAAACGGCAGTTGTGGCATCACTGTAAAATAATTAATTATACTGTGGTCAATGTCTGTAATGGCAAAGTCTACTGTGCTGACCCCTACGTGTGAACTATATGTTGGTCGACCCAGAGAGTCACCCTTTGTTCTGCCATTCACTATATATACACCTAGGCTATTGCAAAGCTGCAGGACTTGTTTTCCATGTTTGTTTATGATGTTGTCATAGTTTTGCCGCATTTTATCAAAACATGTTTGGTCATATGTGTGTGAGCCAATAGTATATTTGTCGCCGTCTGAACTAATGCAGTCTGCCTCCTTCCCTGTTCTGGCGTTCAGATCTCCCATTAATAAAACTGAGCCTAGAGACTGAAAATAACTGATATCTGACTGCAGGATTGAGAAGATCTCTTCATTATAATAAGGGGACTCATACGGGGGGATGTAGGTGGCGCAAGGATACATGTCCTCACCTAAACATAAAAGTCCTTTTTTAATTTTTATCCAAATATGTGTTGTTCCTTTTTTTACAGGCTGAATATACCGCCACAGGTGATCTTTAAACCATACTATAATTCCTCCTGAATCTCTTCCATTTTTAACATTAGGCTGTTTGATTGAAGGGACACAAAGCTCTCTGTAGTTTGGGGGAGTGTGGGAATTAGAGTCTAAACAACTCCATGTCTCAAGTAATATAATTATATCTGTATTATCTAGAATATTTACAAAATCAGGGTAAGTAGTTTTCTCCCCAAAGGCTGAAGAGAACATTCCTTGAATATTATAACTTGTTATTTTAAAAGAAGCCATTAAGTAATAGCGCAATTACCAGAACAATGTACGAGTTTATGACCCAAATAAAAAATAAAAATAAAAAATAAAATAAAATACCAGTGAATAAATAGCAGTAATGATAAATTATTAATACAATTCTATAGGTTATTTCATGACTATAAAATATACAATGACTAGATCAATTTATAGACTACATATCCACTGTAAATTTAACCTAATAAATTGTTGCAAATCATTTTCAGCATTTGTTTAATCTGTATGAGGTCACTGGGGTCAGATCTACCTCTGTGTGCCACTACAGTGGCGTAGCTGTCAGCTTGGTTGCCGGGGAGATGCTCAATCCTCTCTTCGTGGCTCCAGGGTGTTTTTTAAACACTGTTAAGGGTTGATGCCTTGATAGTTTTTGCAAACAGTCTCATGCCCTCTTGGTGGATGTGTATATGATCATATAGGTGGTGATGTGTTATGTGGGAATGGTTGGCTATATGGACGTTAGGCATTTTGGAACAGATTTTGGTGATCTCCTCATTGATTGTGTTGATAGACCTCTGTGGTACGTATATATACATATATACATATATTATATATATTTTTATATATATATTGTCCACTTCAAAGATTCTGGTCCAATTCCTCATCTTTGCTGCAATAGACTCTCATTAATCATATCAATCATCAGCCATCTATTCAATAAACTGTCAAAATACTAACAACTCTGGTCTCTGTCTTCCTTCTGTGACAGAAAGTAATTGTGAATATAAAATACTGAGGCAACTCTCCTACTGTATTTAGTCGCTATGACTTTTAGGGCTTTGAATGAATGCTGCACTAAAGTCTAATTTTAATTTTTTTTTATTATTCTAGATTTTTTTTTTAATGAAAATGGATGCTGAGCTGCTTCACTCCCCTGTCTTGGGTCTGGCAGAGGAGGAGGAGGTGGACATGACTGACTGGAACCTTCCACTGGCCTTCATGAAGAAACGCCACACAGAGAAGATTGAGGGATATAAAGCTTTGGCTCAGAGCTGGAGAATGAAAGACAGGGTAAGCTTTTTTTTTTTTTTTTTGGTTGCTTGTAAACTGTTGTATATTATTAACTTTATTTCATATATTACCGTTTCATTTGAGTTTTTCTTTTTCAAAATACATGATGCTATCCATCAAAATTACATGAATGATAGCATGGTATATAGAAGGTTATAAACTATATTAACTCTTTTCTTGCCATTCATGGCCTTCAGCCATAAAAAGCAATTTTAATGATTTTCAGCTAGTTTAACAGCTCTCTGAAAATGTTCTGCCATGATAATTTGAGCCTAATATGTGTCCAAACAAAGAATTGACCAAAACAAAAAAGTAATTTATTTTATTTTCATGTGTTCATATTTGATCACCACTTAAATGCTGATAGGTTTCATCAATAATTTAGGTTTGACAAAAAAAAAAAAAAGAAAATTTATGTCTGATGTCTAAAACGGATTTCTTGTGTTTTTATTATTTTTATTATTTTAATTTTCCCCCCTTTCCATTTTGTCACACAAGGAACCAGTTTGTTTGAGGTTTGCCCTAAATTACATTTACTTCTATTTACATATACATCTACAGTGCATTTTAAAATTCTAGGAATAATCACTTGTTCAGAATTAATTGAACGTATTAGACAAAATGGGCTGTGGTATACTAGGAGGAGCTCCCTGAAATACTGTGGAGCTGAGCCATTCAGGGCTTTGTAGATAGCAAATAACATATACAATTTTATACAATGTTTTTTAGAATGTTTTTTACAATGCTGAATGAGCCTGAGTAATATGATCATATTTCTTCCTATACACACACACACACACACACACACACACACACACACACACACACACACACACACACACACACACACAAACACACACACATATATATATATATAAAATATTATAAAATAAAATGGTATATATATATATATATATATATATATATATATATATATATATATATATATATATATATATATATATAAAATTGTAGGCTGCTTGTAGCTTGCTGTATGTGGGCGGAGTAATACACAGAGGTGAAGAGTGAAGAGGCCTTTGTGTGATGTTACTGGCAAAATATCGCACGGCTATAAGCCAATCAGATTCAAGAACCAAACAGAACTGTTGTATAAATATATACCGTTCAACAGTCTAGTAATGCATTACAGCAATATAACTGAGAGGTCGTGAAAGCATAAATAAGCTTTTCTGCATTAGACATTGATTGCATATGTCAAAGTTTGACAACATTTTAAAGAAAAAAATGCTTTTTACAAATGCATGAAATGTGGCCTTCAAATCACAGGTTTTATCAAAAATCACTCCCAATTATCGCTTTTTTTCTGATCCAATAAGCAAGACCTCGGTTTTATCTGAATTTAGTAATGTTTTTAGTCATCCAATTTTTAATATCAGCTATACAATCTGTAAATTTTGTGCATAATTTGTGTACAAATTATCAGGTTGAGAGGAGATATTACTGTAAAACCTAACAGTGAAAATCACTAAAGGAAATAAATTAGTTTAACTCATAATTAAAAAAAGTTACTTTGACTTAATAAAAAAGAGTCATGGTAACTCATAAACTGGTAATATAAAGCAGAACTCAAGCTTAATGAGTTATTTATGAATAAATTATATTTTTGTGTTAACTCTAATGCTTTAAGTTAAATTACTTTATTCTAGTCTGTTTATAGCATTCAACAAAATGATATTTAAATGAAATTACAAAGAAGTACACTTAAAACTAAAAATTCTTTATTGATATCAGTGGTTAAAAACTATTAAATTCATGAAAAATTCATATAGAAATATAAAAAATAGCACGTTATTAGACATCTGAATGGAAAATCCCGCGCATTTTCTCCCTCAAGACTGCATGGCATGTAGCCATTGTGGCTGTGCAGGAGGAGAGGCAGACAGACGAGAGGATCAACGGCTGACAGAAAGTATCCCCAGGTAAGCACTGTGAACTACTTCAATATATTTGTTCTTATAAAATTTTTTTAGTGTTTTGTTATAATGTCACGTTGGTCAGTCAGCCATGTTACTCAGTTTAGACTATTTTTGAGGGGAAAGACATGTTACCTCAATGCTCAACGTTAGCTATGGAATTATTTAATGTGAATGATTAAGCCATGTTTTGCTGGACAATACGTCGTCTTTATCTTCATTGTCACTCAAACGACGGAAACTAATGTTAAATTTAGGGCTTACTCACACTATGTACATTTGCCTTAAGCCGGGCCAAAGCACGCTTGTCCATTCTCCCGTCTCCCCCGACGGCTAGCACTTACATCGCATTCAGGCCTGAGCATGCTTACATCATTGATAATGCGCTGTTCAGTAAGAGCTCTCGCTCAGCACAGTGGAGATTTTTTTTTTTTGTTATTTTCTTTCAGTCATTTGGGGTGCAGTGACGCAGTCAAATATTTCGCCGAACAGATCAGCCACACAAACAACCATAGTCCTAGTGCTGCAGGAATTACGAGGTTTGCTGAAGGTGCAGCTGTCATGCAGTGAGGGGTTTGCCTCTTTAATGATTTACGTCAGTTTTCATTCATTGAACATTAAAAATGATTAATAAATCCATATGAAACAATCTCGTAAATGTTACGTCTCGTCTCGTCTTCAGTTTCAAGGTAACCGTGCTCTGGCACACCTCTTATAACCAGGCCAGGGCCGATCCGATCCAGCAAACAGGCCTGTGCACTGTTCGGATAGCATAGTGTGAGTAGGCCCTTATCCGCTTGTTAAGTGGTGACGTGTTTGTGACGTATGTAATACTGTTTCCAGGTCCAAGCCGCCACTCATTAGAGTGGAGAAATCATTTATGATCACGTTTTATTCCTATCACTCATTAAAGTTAATTTTATATAAAATCATACTGTACACAACAATCTCTGGGCTTTCTGCATAACAAATACCAATATGTTAACAATTTATAAGAAAATGAATCACTTTCTGGCCATTGGATATTAGGCATGGACATATATATTGCGATCATGATTTTCGAAAGTATTAAATGCTTTGTAAACGTTTATTATTACCATTTCATGAGTCTCCCCATTCAGTTGAATAGAGCGCTTGGACCTGGAAGCCGCTTCGCGTGACGTCACACTTAACAAGCAGATTGTTACAGGGCAATGTAAGCACACTCATTTTAATATAAGATTTTATAGACAAACTTTCAATTATGCTACGGCAACAAAAATCCAAACGGGCGGTTAATGGAGAACGATGTGGTTGTATTATGAGTTTTTTTCACCGTAAATGTACTCTTTTCACAAGACTATGATAATGATCGATTGCCTTTCTTATTTCTATCTATTGACATGGTTCTCTCCTGGTATTCTTTGATCTCTTCCAGTAATTGTCACGGAGATTCACCAGTGTTGACCACTACACCAAATGGTCAACAGTAAGTGTCTTTAAGATTGCTACTACATAAAAAAATAATAAATTCCTACAATAAAATATTTCTTGGTAGCACTTTACAATAAGGTTCCATCAGTTAAATGTTTAGTAGATGTATTTAGTAATATGAACAAACAATGATAATACATTATTACACTATTTATTTATGTTTGTTAACAATATTAAAAAAATAAGATGTTTAGTTAGTCCTTGTAAACTAATATTACTTGCATTAATGTTATCATGCACAAATTAGTTTTTACACATTTGAACGCATGATTTAAATTATGATTAAAAAAATTATATTCAGGTGTTGTTCATTCTTAGTTCATGTTAGTAAATGCAGTGACTGACATCAAATAATGAACCTTAATGTAAATAATGGCTGATTGTAATGAAGTTTACGGCCCTTTGGCCGCCGGGAAGAAGGAGGCGGAGAACCGACGGAGTTTTAAAATGATTTATTAATAATAATGACGGCAGCTCCTCACGGAGACTGCCATTTAAATCAAAACAAACGGACGGCAGCTCCTCGCGGAGACTGCCGTCAAACTGAAAGCAAAAGTAAAATAACATGCCCGGGCCCGGTCCTCTCTCGGCTTCCTCTGCCATCGGTCCTCCTTTTATGGTCCAGAGCTCCTTCCGTGGGATCCGAGGCAGGTGCACACCGCATGTGTATCCACTCACGCGGTGGCCTCACCCCGTTCCCACGGCTCTCGGCCACGCCCCCTCGCCACATACCCCCATCTCCCATCACAGGCCGGGGGCACCCCGTGGCTGTGCATACTCCTGGGGGGGGGGAATTGGCGCCACAGCACCTGCGAGACCTATATGAGACGGGCCGAGAGAAAAGGAGATGGAAAAAAAAGGAGGAAAGACAGAGTAGACCGAGAAAGGGGAGAGAGGAAAAAAATAAATAAATAAATTGGGGTTCGGTTCTCCAGACACGCTGCCACTCGGTCCTCCACCAGCTGAGAGATGCGACGACGTGCTGGGAGCCCTGTGGAGGAATCTATCCACCCGTCCGTCTTCTGGCGTCCGGCGGCGGTTCTCCTGGCTGGCTGACGGCATTTTTGGTCTCCTGCTCCGCTCCCGCTTCGGTGGATGGATGCAGGCTCTGGCATCATGGTGGATCGCGGCGACTCCCCCGGGTTCTGTGGGATGGCTCCCTTCAGCTCTTTCCCTTCCGGTGGTGAGCCCCGCGTCCCCTGCTCCTCCCCATGCTGGGAGACGGCAGCAGGCAGATCCTTTCCTCGCCAGCCTCAGGCCGCCCCGGCACTCTGGGCAGACGAACGGGTTTCTCCCCCACTCGGGTTAACTCCCGAACACTCGCCCCCTCTCTCAGCGGCGAGGGCATCTGGACAACGCGTCCCTCCTTCTCCCGGGTTTCGGCACCACTGTAATGAAGTTTACGGCCCTTTGGCCGCCGGGAAGAAGGAGGCGGAGAACCGAGGGAGTTTTAAAATGATTTATTAATAATAATGACGGCAGCTCCTCATGGAGACTGCCATTTAAATCAAAACAAACGGACGGCAGCTCCTCGCGGAGACTGCCGTCAAACTGAAAGCAAAAGTAAAATAACATGCCCGGGCCCGGTCCTCTCTCGGCTTCCTCTGCCATCGGTCCTCCTTTTATGGTCCAGAGCTTCTTCCGTGGGATCCGAGGCAGGTGCGCACCGCACGTGTATCCACTCACGCGGTGGCCTCACCCCGTTCCCACGGCTCTCGGCCACGCCCCCTCGCCACACTGATATCTTGATTTTTGGGCCATTGCTGTTCTAAGGGCCCATGGTGGCTTGGGGAACCTCCCGCACAGAGAACAACAAAAGCTCTAACCACTTATCCAAATTTTTTTGCATCTTCGTGAACAAATTTACAAATCATTGCTTTAGGTGTGCAATTAAACCATTCCACCAGCCTGTCTGTGTGTGGGGGATAGAGAGCCTCTGCAACACTCTTTGCTGGGAGGTTCTCCCAGTTCAATTCTCTTGAAGGATCTCCATGATTGGTAATGGGCCCAATGGCACTTTAGGACAGATTTGTGGTTTTATCAACTGATATTCACGGCATGCAGTGCACCATCTGATGAGGTCCCTGTGAATGCCTGACCAAAAGAATTGGGCCATGAGGTGATTTAGTGTGGCCGCTTGACCTAGAAGTCCAGTTATAGGGTTAGCATGAGCCGCCTGGAAAAGGTTGGCTTTTAGGTACCAGTAATTGGGTAGTTTCTTCTTTTGATTTGAGTGTCTTGGATCACTTAATACATCCTGTTTTTAATGATTGCAAAATACGGATAGCTGAGCGGCTGCTCAGGTTGGAGGATAAGACCATCAATTTCTTTTACATGCTTGATGGCATGTCTTAGCGTGCCGTCCTGCGACTGCTCCAGGGGAAGTCTTTACACCGGGAGATTTCTGGCCCTCCCTCTGAGTCAGCGCGTGACAACATTGCCAGGGATGCCCCTAGCTGATCGGTCAGCCCTCTAGATGGCGTTAATTGATTTTTTTTTATCCAAGATAAACCCACTGTCAAAACCCCTAATAGTTTATCAAAATCAGGCCTATTGGTTCCCAAAATCAGCCAGTGCTTGAATTGGATTTCTACAACCATTAGTGGTCGGCCAAGGTCTGAGCGATCTGATCACAATGTTCTCACCCGCTTGACCTGGTCGGCTAACACAGCGGTCAAATCCAGCACTAAATTCAACTTTGGTCTTTTCAACATCCGCTCGCTTTTGAGTAAGGGCTATCTTGTGCAGGACCTCCTCTCTGACCGCAATTTTTACTTTTTATGCCTAACTAAAACTTGGCAGCAGCCAAATGACTTTAGTTCGCTAAATGATGCTACTCCATCGGGGTTTGTTTATCTTTCTCGACCGCGTGTCTTTGGCAGAGGAGGCGGTCTTAATTCACCACAAGAAATGGAGGATCGCGTCAGTAAGCGTTCCTACCTGTCAATCATTTAAGGTAACTATGTCATCTTTCTTTCAAAATCCACTTTAATCAGTTCCAATGAATGCAATTCTAAAGCCGTCTTTTCTCTCTTTACTAACAATACAAAACCCTCCATCTCACTTCCTCCGAACCTATTTACTGTGGATTTCTGTAACAACTTAGCTTCATTTTTTTCTTCAAATATTGAACACGTTATCAGAAAATTCTGTCCACTTCTGTTTTAAATCCATATGTCCAAGTCATATTCACCCCTTCACATTCATTCTCAGAATTTGTTCTACCATCAGTACCTGAAATATGTAGCCTTATTCTTAAACCCAAATCATCCACCTGCAGGTTAGACCCCCTACCTACTACACTTGTAAAGGCCATACTCCCTTCCCTGTCTCCTCTCATCACTGACATAATTCACTACCTCCCACCACTAGTATTGTTCCTTCCTCTCTCAAAGTTGCTGCTGTTACTCCAATTTTAAAGAAAGCTGGTTTAAATCCCAATAACCTCAGTAACTTTCGTCCTATTTCTATCCTTCCATTCATCTCCAAAATTTATGAAAAAACATGTCGCTGCTCAACTTCGCACCCATCTTTCCTATAATAACTTATACAAACAATTCCAGTCTGGTTTTCGCCCACAAAAATCACTTACTTAAAATCTCTAATGACCTCCTAGCAGCTGACTCTGTTTTGCTGTCCATTCTTCTTCTTTAGCTTGATCTAAGTGCAGCTTTTGACACAATCTCGCATAACAATCTCACATAGCTTTTCTATTCCCACAGAAGATTCTGTCATTACCCCTTCCCTTCAGGTTAAGAGTCTGACGGTCATCTTCGACAATACCCTTTTATTCACTCCACATGTTAACTATGTCACCCGTTCCGCTTATTTCCACCTTCGAAATATAAATCGTTTACGCCATTCCCTCACACCTCTTTTAGCTGCCATTCTTGTTCATAGTTTAGTCACATCCCGTTTAGACTATTATAATTCCCTTCTGTTTGGCCTCCCTAGAAAAAAACTCTTTATAAATTACAATGAATACAAAGCGCTGCAGCCTGTATTATCAAAAAAAAAAAAAAAAACGGATCCGGATTTGAATCTGTCACATCACACCCATTCTACAACAGCTTCATTAAAGCCATCCACAATCTCGCTCCTCCATACCTTGCTAATCTTGCTCATGTTGCCACACCTTCTCGAACACTCAGGTCTTCTTCTTCCATTCACATCACTGTTCCCTCTGTCCGCCTCGTCTCCATTGGGAGCAGATCTTTCAGCCACTCTGCTCCTCAGCTTTGGAACTCTCTTCCTCCTGATCTCTGTAATTTAGATTCTCTTTCACAATTTAAATCCAAACTCAAAACAAATCTGTTTAGAACAGCTTAATCACTTAAACCCGACTGCATTTTCAAGGTTTGTATTGTATTCTATCGACTTTTATTATGTTTTTATTTGAACTCATTGTTCTAGCTGTCCTGTATGTTGACTTTGAGTGTCATAAAAGGTGTCTTTAAATGATATTATTTTTATTCTTGATATTAATATTATTATCTGCAAAAATATTCACAGAGTAGCTGAGTAACATTTTAGTAAATTACATATCCTTAAAGAGATGAAACCCAAAAATGAAAATGTGTTCACTATTTACTCTCCCTCAAGTTGTTTCCAATATTTATGAGTTTCTGTCTTCTGTTGAACTCAAAATAAGATATTTTGAAGAATGTTCAAAACCAGTAACCATTGACTTATTAACAACAAATTAAAAACAAAAGAACAAAACTCAAATTGGTTTGGAACAAGGCAAGGCTGTGTAAATGATGACAGAATTTTCATTTTTGAGCAAACAATCTTTTTAAATATGTGGTTTTCATTGTATGTTTTGTTTTTGTTCTTATGTCGAGACATTCCTTAACAAAGACTCTTTCAATGCATTTAGAGGCACAACCAGGCACAAAAGGAACCTGTTGCCATCAAAGTTGTCAAGGAGGAAGAGGGAACACTGCCTGTCGACATATTAGGGTTCTTAAATGTTCTTGAAGATGACGTTGTGATGCCTTCAAAATTCTGGTTCAGTGCAAGGACTCTGGTTTGAGCTGCTTTATGCCCTTCACATGACCTACTCCAAGAAACTGACTTTTTAACCTCCTTAAATTTCAGAAAAAGCTACTGTTGACAAATTGATTGATTGATTACATTTGGGAAACTTGTTTTGTACTTGATATACTTGACTGAATTAAATGTATTATTTCAATAAATTATCTTAACAATATCTCCTCATCAATAAAATATCTCCTTTTTATGTAATTTCTTGTTTACACATGTAAGTTTTTGCTTTATGTTAAAATCTATTTGTGTTCAGGTAGTAAAATGAATTATGTCCAAACAACCGTATAGCTACTCAAATAGTTTGAGGAAACTAACTGTGGCAAACCATTTTAGTTGACTAGCTTTATTTATTTGAGTTTAGTCAACTTAAACCATTTGCCGCAATCGGTTGAGTTGAATTCAGTTGTTTCCACTTAATTTATGTTAACTGAACAGAATTGACAACTGAGCCAAAAATTGTAAGTTTCAAATACTCTAAATGTTTGACTATTTCAACTCAAATAGTATAAGTGTATATGATTTAATATATATATATAAGCTTATAGTACTCAAACTATTTGGTTTCAAAACTTAAATTGTGGGGAAGCACGGTGGCGCAGTGTGTGGCACAATTGCTTCACAGCAAGGAGGTTGCTGGTTCGAGCCCCTGCTTGGTCATTTGGCATTTCTGTTTACATGTTCTCCCTGTGCTTGCGTGGGTTTCCTCCGGGTGCTCAGATTTACCCCACAGTCTAAATACATGTGGTATAGGTGAATTGATTAAACTAAATTGGTTTCCTGGTGTTGGGTTGCAGCTGGAAGGGCATCCGCTGCATAAAATATATATTTGCTGGATAAGCTGGCGGTTCATTCTGTTGTGGCGTTCCCTGATTAATAAAGGGACTTACCTGAAACAGACAAGAATGAATGAATGAACTTAAACCATTTTCCGCAATCGGTTTCCTCAAACAACTTAACGGGTTTTACAGTGTAAAGTTGTCTATAATTGACATAACAGTGGAGACTAACTTCATATTTTTAAATAATATTGCCTATTGGTAGCATATATATTTTAAAGGTTAATTTTAAAGGTTAACCAAGAACTGAGCCTTGTGTTACACCACACAGTACTTTTGATTAGTATAACACCTTTTTATTAACACAATTTGAAAATGATCTGATAGTTAAATCCTGAACTGCAGCACTGAGTTCCAACGACATTAACAGAGAAATGCAACAACAATTGCGCGATAAGACTAGGTCATTCATACCTCTTTAGTTTTTTTTTTTTTTAGATACTTTGAAATGCTCTAAATCTAGATTGGAGTTTGTCACAAATATTGTTTCTTAGTATGAAGAAACAGAGTAAAAACAGCTGTAACACTTTAGTTTGTCTCAATTTATGCTTTAACTAATGGCTTATTAGCTGCCTATTATTAACATATTTACTTCATTTTAGGGGTGTCAAAATAAATTGTTCGATGCAATGCAGATGTGGACAATTTAGTATTGGTTTAGTAGTAGATCAAAACTGGTTATCACGTAGTAATGTCATTTATCTCATATGCGCTATGCAACAGCTCGTAAAATGTTGCAGCTCATAACATGTTGCAGAAACAATGCAACATTACCAATGACAAATTTTAGTGCTAAACAAATACACTGTCAACACTCTCAAAGCACCCAGGCTAAATAAATGTCAGTCAATACATTTGACACAGCACATTCTAGTTCATTCAGCACACAGATTCATGTGAAGTTATTCATAACAACATAACGCACGAAAGACAAAGGCTATAGCGTTAAGCCTTTACACTTTTAGAGTCCTGCTTAGGCACATATTTTACCACTATGATTTAATCCAAGGGCATTTTTATTTAGTGAACTACCTTCGTGTGCAAAGCTGCCATGTAGTTAAGGTCAAGCCATGTGATCTGCACAGTGCGAGTAGTTGACATTAGGGATGTGACGAGATCTCGGGTTGTGAGATCTTGCGAGACTAAATCATGATTTCTCGTCGAGGTGAAAAGTTGTCTGAGGTAAAGAGTTGTGATGTTATGATGGAGCATGAGGTTGAATTTAGCACTGAAGATTGTAGGCAGGATTGGAGTAAAACCGCACATCAAGTGCGCAGGACGACAAAGGCTGGCCTCGCAGTTGCGCGTCACTCGAGTGGTGCAGGTGAGTTATACGTAACGGATTTAAATTGATTTTTTTCTTCACGGGAGTTCAAAAGTTGTTGCTGCAGCCACACGCATTAACCACGTAAATAAACACAGACACACATCTTCTCCGAGTGTGCACGCGCACACACGCACACATGCACACACCTACGCACACACAGTAAACTTCTGAAGACACATACACCCATCATCGTCATTATCATCATTACAGAACACACGTTTATGCTGTCCAGAAAAAAAACGAAAGCTGTTGCTGAATGAAAGTGAAACTGTTAAAATAGTAAAAATCAAAAATTACATCATAACATAAAAAAAGTTTAGTTTGTGGAAAGAAGTTTGATTCGCATGTCAAATTTTACAGGGAAGAAGCAAGTGTGTCTCACCCCTCCTTTTAAGTGACTGTTTCGGCTGTTACATCACCTCCTGGGGGCTGGCTGAAGTACAAGTCATAAAGCCTGCCTCCTACGTGTTAATGAATGAGACTTGAGCCCAAATAAAAAAAAATAATTACACTTTTAATAAAATTTACCAAAAGATGGTTTTGGTCACTGATATAGGCTTAGATCTTCATTTTTGTAAGGTTAACAGTTAAGGTTAAGGTTAAGGTAAGATTAACAGTTATGATTGACAACTTCTCTAAGCAAACCGTCAGAGCTTCGGGAGGAGGCTGAAGTGTTACTATTCGATTTCTGTGTTATTTTACCATGATAAAATGAGTTCAGCAGTAAACTATACATTCTGACCTACAGGATATGATGGATCACTTTTTATTTGGTAAAGTTAGGGTTTTATCTGGCTTTATTATTAGTTTGCTTATACTTGCCTAGCCATGACGTGGAAAATACAGGTGAACGTTATCTAGCAGTAATTATTTTTTTGGGGTCTGAAATAATGATAAGGAAGACAAAACTAATGTTAGCACATTGTGAAAATGGATAAACAATATACAAGCGATGTTGCAGCAGCTGATTGGCCTATAGCATATAGACATCAGTTGATGTATTAATACTGCTAAGTTTATTGTACAAATTGATAAGGATTATTTTATGAAGTGCAGGGATGGGATGTGTAAATATCCTGTTGATATTTAGAAATCTTGCTGTGTTTTTATCTTTTAAACACACAATTTTCCCGCATGGGAAATAGCGGTCCATGATGTGTTGACAGACAAGCATTTAGTTGGAAGCTTGATTCTGCAGCTCTGCCTCTTGCTCCATCAGGTAGAATCTTCTGCACATGCCCAGGCTCCAATTTCATACGTCTTTTGCAACAGTTTGTGCCCGTCATGAGGCATTTTGCCTTCAAAGCATTCAATGGAAAAGGCGCTGTTGTGTCGTTCATAATTTTTACAGTCATTGGGAAGAAGCCAGTTAGTAGAGTTTATAGCTAAATATTTAGCAGTGTTTGCATGTCCTTTATGGCACAACTCATTAGAATAAATGTAAAATAACTTTCATTAAAAGTTGAATAAAAATCTATTTTCTATTTATATAATCACAAATATTTAGCTAATTTTTTAAATTATAAATAAACACTATCTTCCGTTCATATACTAGCAAAATATTTTGCAGTGTTTGCATGTCATTTAATGCATAGAATTAATTCAAATATATGTAAAATAACATCATTACAACTTGATAAGAAAAAAAAACAGCACCTAAATAGTTTTGCAATATGTGATTTGTGAAAAGTGTCATGGCAGAGCATTAAAGTTGACCAGTCGATTAGTCAATGCAACCCCTACTGCAGAGTGACTTCTCTCCACCGCGTCTATCATGGATCATCAGGGATTGCCACAACTGTTTTTTAATGTCTGCATTAGGGCTGTGCGATATGGGCAAAACAAACCTATTTTGATTTTTTTGAACAATGTTGTGAACTTGCGATTTCGATTTAAATCATGATTTTGACACAAACACACACACAAAAACACACACACACACACGCATATGTAAATATGTAAATAGACTACTGTGTGTGTATATGTGTGTGTTTTGCCATGCATAGATCATAAAGCTCTTTGTGACGCTGCCGTGAAATAGGCCATTCACATATCAGGTCTTTTGAGGGCTCTAGTCGATTATTTCCAATGGAGACGCATGGCACGCTTTCGTATTTCATGAGCACCCAGTTGAAAATACCTATTTAGAATGCTGCAAGTCACATAACAAAACCTATTTAGCTTTATACTTTGTATAGAATAGAAACATTTCAGTGCACTAAATACCCCAGACAAACACAGAACATCCAGTCCTTGCAGTGCTTTTAAATTGTTTTCAGAAATAAAACTGCAGAACCGCAGCAATGTTTTGTTATCCTCAGCGATGCACTTGTGCTTTACATATACTTTTAAACGTGATATGTGACTGAAAGGTCTTGCTGCCAATACAAAAAAAACAAAAAAAAAAAAAAAACATCTGTGCTGTAGGGTTAAGTTACTTTGGATACAGGAAGGTTGATGTTTGGCAGAATCGGGTAATTTCTAAAAATTACCTGATTCTGCCATACATCAACCTTCCTGTATCCAAAGTAACTTAACCATACAGCACAGATGTTTTTTTTTTATTGGCAGCACGTCCTCCTGTGCTGAACTCATCATCCCTGTTTATTCAGGTTATTTGTCATTAAGCTCAGTCTCTTTTTCTCACACTCTGTTTTGGCGTGCTGGGTTATGATTGGTTCAAACAGCATACTACAGGAAAATCAGGCTGTTAGGTGTTTTAGAAATCACAAATGGTTTAAATTGCGGTTTTGATATAATTTCAAGAAATCGCACAGCCCTAGTCTGCGTTACACCTTGGTGACTGTTCACACCTAGGCATGTATCCTAAAAGTATTCGGCAGCTAGCTCTCTGCAACTCTCACATGGTCGCCCACTGAAGCTAAGCAGGGCTGCGCCCGGTCAGTACCTGGATGGGAAACCACATGGGAAAGCTAGGTTGCTGCCGGAAGTGGTGTTAGTGAGGCCAGCAGGGAGCGCTCAACCTGTGGTCTGTGTGGGTCCTAATGCCCCAGTATAGTGACGGGGACTCTATACTGTTCAGTGAGCGCTGTCTTTCGGATGAGACGTTAAACGTTTGAGCCTCAGCTGGGTCAGTTGGCATTTCTGTGTGGAGTTTGCATGTTTTCCCTTTGTTCGCGTGGGTTTTCTCTGGGTGCTCTGTTTTCCTCAACAAGTCCAAAAACATGCAGTATAGGTGAATTGGGTTAGCTAAATTGTCCGTTGTGTATGTGTGTGAATGGGTGTGTAGAGATGTTTCCCAGGGATGGGTTGCAGCTGGAAGGGCAATCGCTGCATAAGTTGGCGGTTTATTTCGCTGTGGCGACCCCAGATTAATAAAGGGACTAAGCTGAAAAGAAAATGAATGAATGAATGAATGAATACTACTTGTAATACAATTTTGTCTTTTAAAACAAATGGTCAGGTACATAAGCTGTACCTTTAAAAACTCAAGTACATGCACAGAGCAACATGACCATTTATGGCAAATAAACAAATGTAAATATCCTGATTGCTTTATGAGCCCTGTTTAGCGAGTAATTTCTTACACCTCTATGACTGGTCATGTGCTAAACAAAAAGGTCTGCGATTGGCTCTAACGCTCTCGAGCTGTTCACCGATGAGTGACACTGATAAATGGTCACTGATCAATGGTAGACGCAGAGGAAAAAACTCCCTATGCAACTCATGTCTATATCCAGAAGTATAGCTGTAACAGCAAAGAGGAGAGAAAACTTTACCTCAGGACAGCAGGTCAAAGGTCCACAGTGAGTGAGAGAGAGAGAGAAATGGAGTTTACTTTGAGTTTCTCCATAACTGTGAAACTGGGGCTTCTGCTGTAAGTGTCCTTGAAAGACTGACCAGCAAACACAATCAGCTACTACACAACTACTACAATATAGCGCAAATGAGCTAAATGTAATCAGTAACCAATAGCCGTTTATGATTATTGCTGAAACAATACCGAATTACCTGTGACTGCATCGCAGTGCACTTAAGAAACAATGAATTTTGACACTTGTAGTTGACTTTTTAGCAAGACGCTCCTTTGCAAGCAAGAAGCGCCTGTGGTGCTTTTTAGGTGCTGGTATTTTCTCTTTCTGCCTCAACTCTTACAAATTACCTGGTTTTGTTTGTGTCTGTGACTTTTCAAGATATTCCCACATTATTAATGTGCTGTTTTTCTTTGATATTAATTAGTCCACTAATGCTTCTAAAGCAGCAGATGCCATCATCCCACTCATTCGCGCTTTCCTGTTTGTTTTTTATTGTGTTCCGTATGGTTCGGTTGTGCAATTCTGATTGGGCAGAACAAAAGTGTGCTTACTAAGTTAGCTTGTAAGACTGTCACACACAGACGGCAGTCACACATTTGCACAAGGTTTAAAGAATCGGGGTGCACTCAGACACCGTGCTCAAGAGTGCTTCCTGGGATGTTTAAGAAATGTAAGTGCTCTGAATCTATAGGATTACATATCTATATAACCAATCATAGGGGTGTAAGACCTTGCCTGTCAGTGCTTAAAAAGCAAGCGGTATAATATTTACATTAGTTTATTTGATATAAATGCTCATGTTGTCTTCTGTGCATGTGTTGGAGTTTTGTTTATGCATTCAGAAAGAGTGTTTTCTTTGAGCAGGTCAAATTAAGGGTACAGTTCATTTATCTCACTGCTGTATTAAAGAACAAAATTGTATTACAAATAATATATAAATATATTTATAGATTTTAATCAAAAAAATTCTTGTGTTTTGAAGAAAAAATGTAATTATGTATGCAAAGCATCGTCATGAGACCATGAGACCAGTGTAGATTCACACCTCTACTCGTTACAATAATAGAACTTTTTCTTGGCTACTGCATGGAGGGGGCCATAGCGATCAGCGTCTTCCTGTAGAATGTTTAGAACTTCTGTTTACAGCGTTTTCAACCGGTAATTTGCGATCTGAAAATGGGTTTCAATAGCGTTTTCAGTGGATTAGGGAGTGTTTTTGTGACACACAACTTTGAAAGGAGTGTATTAAAGCTGGTATAATCTGTCAGATCTGTGGTTCAAGTGCAAGAGAAAAACAGTATCGTAAGCCATGTTTCTTTTCGTTCTGCTTAATCACGTGCCCCCCCCCAAAAAATTTAAAATAAACAAAACATAATGATGTCTTTTGACTGATTTCTTTAAAATCACATTACACAATACTTGTACTTTTACTTTCAGTACTTGAGTAGTAAATTTTGAAATAAACTATTTGCAGTACTTAAGTACAAAACATGTTGAATACTTTCGTACTTGCACTTAAGTATGGTGTTTAAAGAGCACTTCAACTTCTACTCATTACTCTTTTTTATAGAGCACTTGTACTTTTACTTAAGTGTGGGTCTCTAGTACTTTATACATCTCAGTGCATTAATTGCTGCAGCACAGCACATACATAATTATCCAATTTGGAAGTAAATGTAAAGGCAAATATACTTTTCAAAGTAGCCCTTTGAAAATGGCCTGCTTTTGGCTATATGTTGCTTTAAAGGTATGAAAATATAGGCTACAACTTTGGAATTCCCTTAAATAAATTTTAACTAAATATGTGTTTACTTTTAAAGGTATATCAAATGGTTATGTAAACAAAAAATTATTAATCAATGAAAACATATGGGCTTTAGCTTCGACACAACATACGCTATATGCTTAATTTGTATTAGTTTTAACATGCCTTTATTTAGGCTAGCTGTAAAACTAAATAATTTTATTTATCAAAAACGAATATATATATATATATATATATATATATATATATATATATATATATATATATATATATATATATATATATATATATATAAATGAATAGATTATTCATTTATTCATCTGACATTAAGACGTTGTGAGCAGTTGTCACTGCAAGGCGATGCATGCCAAAAAATGAGCTGAATCAAATTTTTTTTTATTTTTTAAATTTTTTTTTGTGAGCAGCAAATAGCACGTTTTAGCCTAGGCTATTTTCTTTGTAAGTTTCCAACAATAAAATACTTTACACATTACTATAATATCTTACTCCTATCAACAAAAATTACATATTGATTGCTATTGTGTTAATTTTGGAGCAAGTCATAGAAATTCTACAATAGTTGACTAAGTTAGTTCTCTGATTTTGTTAATGTGTTATTTAAGTGAATACTCTTGTAGGCCTTTGGTGATGTTCATTTATAAAATTGCTTAATGCACGGTGTCTGAGTGCACCACAATGCAATTGTCTGATTGTAAAACTATGATTCTATGTTTAGGCTATACTGCTACTGCTTTTGAAAAGGAAAAAAAACCTATATTTAAATTGGGCAAAAACAGTTATCGATTGAAATTGAAATTTATTGTTATAATCATGTTGAAAACTGTTAATGATGGTTAATGAGAAATCAATGTTTTGTGTGTCTGTTTCATTTTGTTTTGTTGGATAACGTAACTTTTATGTGTAAAGTACAGTAATGTATACTTGGTTTTTGGGTACCTAACAATATTTGTTTTGCATTGAAATTGTCTCTTGTAAGAGAATTCTGTGTATTTGTATAGGGGAGAAGAGAGTGCTGTTGTTTTGTTGGGGTGGGAAATAATTGCAACGAAATGGAATTGTGTTTTTCTGTTACCTGTCTTGTATAAACAAAAACAAAAAAACACATTGTTTAAAAAAAAAAAGAGAAATAAATGAACTGTTAGACGTTTTGACAAGGTTTACACGTTAAAAAAATATCTAATCTTAAAGGGCACCTGATGCTCTCTATAGAAACATCAGTTAAAAAAACACATATACAATTAGGTTCTAATTACTGCTGCTTTTCTAAAGGGTTTTATTATTAAGGTTAGAAATTGTCTTATAAGTTTAAATTCATTTTAGATTTATTTTATTTCTCACTACTTTTTTTTAATTTGTTTTAACAGATGAAAACAGTGAGTGTGGCTCTAGTTTTATGTCTGAATGTTGGTGTGGACCCTCCTGATGTAGTGAAGACCTCACCCTGTGCCAGACTGGAGTGCTGGATAGGTGAGCATCCATCCATCCATCCATCCATACATGCATACATCCATCCATCCATCCACAAAGCAAATTGTACACATCAACATTTCCATATACATATTTATTACCATACCAAATCCTTAGAGTGGTCATGACAGAAGTAAATTTTTTGCCATGAAACTATGCATGCACAGGCTGATAGGTCACCTAATCTGCCCCTCTGTCATTAACTGAGTAGAACAGGGCATTGGTTGCTGTCGCCTTGGCAGCCAATGAGCTTGCTCCTCATCATTTTAAATGCTCATTCTACACTGTTAAGCTGCAGCATGTTTTTAGAGATCATATATATAGCAGAAGTTATATGCTTAGACAGCATTTCTGTGAATATACAGGCTATAGCAGGTATCTGTACTTGCTCTGCCATAACAATCAAAGGTTCTGTAGCATAGTAGCAGATCTTTGCCGCCAAGACCAAACACATCAAGATTGCTATGTACATATTAATTGCCAAATTCTGCTTGCATAAGAGGCACATTTAGCCTGTCACATTCCTCTACCAATACAGATGTCACCAATTCAAAATGTTCCCTCTGCCGCTATTGTTACTGCCACCGCGGAGGTACCTATGTACGACAGCAGCTTTTGACCATTGGGTGGTGCTTTAATCATATATTTTAAGCTTTGCCCTTTCACAATACTAGATAGGACTATACTGTATGTGTACCCTATGTGATGTTCAATTAAAATAATTTTATTTGTTTTAGTTTTCTCAGTAATAAACATGCTTTTACACTATACTGTATGCTTAAAAAAAGGTACAATACATTGTGAGAAGTATAGCCCTAGGCTGCAAAAATTAAGCAAATATAACTATTAAGTTCTTTAGCCTTTATAGTGCCCTATTAAATTGCGTTGGGGTGAAAAGAATGTTTCAATTTCTTTGCCTATCATGGCGATGTTATTACATCAAATCTTAAATGTGCGCAAGATATGAAAACTGCGGCATAGCACACACTACAAAATAATATTAAGGTTATCACTTTGGTGGAGCACATCACCTGATTGCAGTATAACTTGCTTTATCAACAATTATTATTTATTTAAGGCCAGGTTACAAATATTTGACCAACTGCCAATACATGCAAAATGCTCTCATGGACTCAAAATTGGTTGCTTTTTGCATAGCTTTTAGTGGCAGTTATAAATTAAATAAACAGGGTTATTTGAAAGCAAAGTGAGCTGCATATTAATAATTTTCGGTTAATTTTTTCTCTGTTCTCTGTTTTCTCTTTCACACGCATTCAGAGCTAACAGCCTGCAGAAAGAAAATATTCTGCTTGTTTAAAACAGCGCATCCTCTTATAGCCGGCCTATTTAGGTTAAGGGGCTAAATGTTTTGTATTCTAAATGTTTTCCCCTATCCTAAGCATAGCCAACATAAAATATAAATATTTTAAGTTTCTAAAAGCACATTTTAATGTTTAAGCCTTGTTTATTGCCTGCACATCTGGGCCATGAATACCACACACACAGAATAATGCGGCTAATAAAAAGTATATAAAATAAGCTCTTTATAAATTAGCTTATATACATTGAAATATTAGTTGAAGAAATATCAACTGGGCGTCAATTAAGAATTCACTGCACTTCAAGCTTAAAAAATAAATCTTGAAAAAATAGATTAGACATACATTTTTTTTCCTACAGTCATTATCCAACATTATCCTGTTATCTCTTTTGTCAAAATGACATTTTAAATGAAGCCTTTTCAGAAGGATATTGCCTACTAATTGCCTACTACTTAATGTCCTAATTATTTTCTTAAAAAAAAAAAGGGAATTATCCATTAAGTTTCAGCCTATATAAATATGTTTTAGGTCACTCCGAAACATTTGGGCTGAATGTTTGACGGCAACTAATGAAACGAGGATGCTATAAAATATGTTTTATACCGAGTTTTTACCTGAGAAATTCTGTTGTTTTTCTATTATGGATGGTGCGCTGGTCATCCCTCTGTTAGTGGTGAATCAAGTGTCACACATCCCCCGAACTTGATTTGTCACACAACCCAGTTCAGTGGGAATCAAGCAGGCAAATAAAGCACACCATCACATCATCACAAAATAATTAAATTGATGACAACCAAAACAAACAAATGACACGTTACTGTACAGCATTACATTATGTGTCTATATGCACAGACCTATGCATTTCCATTTATTATAGTTAGTTACTCGCTGACAGACTGTTGACATCGAGTGGTCTCGCCACAAGCGGAGGGATGACCCAGCGCACCATCCATAATATAAAACCACAGAAATTTTAAAGTAATACCTCGGTATAAAATGTATTTTATAACATCCTTGTTTTGATAGACGCCGTCAAACATTTATCCCAAATGCTCTGGAGAGACCTAAAACATAACGTTTTTCCATTAGCAATATTACACTTAATAGGTAATTCCCCTTTATTTAAGAGAATAATTTAAGGATGTTGCATATTATTTGTTTATCTTAAGTAATGGAAATCGTTAAGTGTTTCAGGACATACGATCGAGATTACGATCGTGATTGAGAGAGTAAAATGAGATAGTAAAATATAATCAACAACAAAAACTTAAATTGAACGTAAATGAAAAGGCTTAATTATTGACTGTCTTATCCTATCACTTTAAAATAGCAAACACTCAACATTTCATAAAGGAAACCCTGCTCCTCTTTGTATTTAGACCCCACTGTGAGCCACTTCTCTTGTAAGCTGAATGGCAATTTCTGTATTATTAGGTTTACTTCTCATCGTGTTTCTAGATAGGAAAGAATCATCAGATGTCCATCCTGCATAGTTGCTTGGATCTCTAGGAGCAAATCACCTTGCTCACGCAGTCTTCATTTATCTCTGTCCGATATTTTGGAGAAGTTCCCCAATTTCCTGAAGAGAGAGCTCTGTAACATTTCTGGTGCTTTATGTTTCGTAAAGTCTTTTCCAGATCTGCTTGAACCCTTGTAATGGATAATTAAAGAGAACGGCTGACTCGCGCCGTAGTCATCTTTAGGGATGCACCGATCCCGATACTTGGATCTGATATCGGTTCGATACCGCATATTTTTGCTGGATTGGGTATTGGTACCGATCCAAATCCGATCTTGCGCTTGCGCTATAGTCTGTGTTTACAAGCCAACTAAGCCATATAAGTAGCCTGTTATAAGCCACTAGAACATAGTCATGCATGCCTATATCCTAAATGTTTTGAAGCCGTTCTGTAGTTTAATGTGAAGTACAGATGTAGGCCTATATTCATGTGGTTAATTTCATGTTCCCTTCAGCGCTTTCTGCTGCTGCGCCTGTCAATCATTCTTCAATTATTCTCCATTCAAACTGCTTGACGCAATTAAGACAACAGGAAAAACTTTTTCCAAGACTATTTGTTTCTGTTAGTTTAAATGATTAGTGGAGAAATACATTTAGTTTAGCTTTAAATGGGTTAATTTTGACCTGCAGCAGGAGTTCATTTCATTGTTTCTAAATCATGTTGCATTCTGTTTGTTAGATTAGATCGCGTTCGCAATAGAGGAGTGGGGAGGGTTATTACCTGCTCTTCACCCATAAAGTAGGCCTACCTAAAAGTTTATTTAGAAAAGCCTCAGTAATACATTGGCTGATCCTCAATGTACTTATTTCTTCCATTTGAGCTGCTTTTTCGCAAATGTCTGTAGATACCGGAGCGCTGTGCGCTTTGTCTCAGATGCATCAAACCCTTTCATTAACGTGCTGGCTGCATGCTCAAAGGCGACGTGCGCCGCTCCGTAAGATTATTCTCACATTGAGTTTGTTCTCCAACCCTTCAGACTGAGTTTCTTCCAAGGGGAATACTTTAAGTGCTGCAAACAGTTTTTAAGCCTGGCCCATTGTGGTCAAAGTAGTTGATTAAATTAATACAAGTGAAACTGACGGGCGCATTTGGATTGACATTAACAGAAAATAATTTAGCCTAATATAGGTTACTCTGAAACTGTGAATATTTCACTGTAATTTTTTATGTTAACATTTTATTTAACAGACCAGTTTTGACACTGAAGCATATAAGCGGACCTTGTTTTGAACTTTCTCCGTCTCACAGCGAGATTTGGAAAGGGATTATTAAGTAAAAGTGGCATCAGATGGTTTAGTTTAGTCTGCATCAAACCTGCAGGAAAATATGAGGCTTTAATTTAATAAAATTAATACATTTGATAAAAGGCTGATTATTTTACCAACAATGTTAGTAGTAGCCTATTGCTGATTTCTAAGAAAAATCTTAATATTAAAAAGGAAAGGACAATATCACAAACGAATACTCAAAGAATGTTCAAACAGCAGGCATGTTTTAGTTAGATTGTGCTGTCTGTCATGTATACCTATAGGTCTGTTATTTTTTTACTAAAGAAGAAATATTATTTGAGTTTAGCGCCAGAACTATAGAAACTGCTCATTTTGGTTAATTTTGCCAACAGACAAGCTCGTTGAACACTAAGGGCCCTATCATACACCTGGCGCAATGTGGCGGAAGGCGCGGCGCAATAGTCTTTTGCTAGTTTTAGCTTGGCGCAAGAGTCGTTTTGAGGCGCTGCGCTACGCTGTTTAAATAGCACATGCATTAGCGATCATATGTGCGCCCATAGGCATTCTGGTCTAAAAAGGAAGGCATTCTAAAGCGCACTGCTAAACTAAAATAGATTTTTCATTAGACCAAAACAAACCAGGTCTAAACTCCAGCGCAGAGTTGCGCCTCACTTACACACTGCTTAATAAGCACAAGAGAGGAATAGGCAAATATCTTTACATATGAATAAATTTAAATATTAAGGATATATATATATATATATATATATATATATATATATATATATATATATATATATATATATATATATGATGTAATAAGAATAGATATAGGATATGAAAAATCACTGCTTTTATGTCTTCATCTCGGGAGGTTTTTTAGTTTGCTCATAACAAATTGCTTTTGTATAATGTTATTATTATTAGCAGTATTATTTATTATATCCATATTTATATTTGTTTTATTAAAAGCAAGCTTAGATTTGCCCACCTGTCAGGTTTTAGACCATATGGGGCACAGCATGTGTTTTAGGATATAACTCAGGTTTTTGAGCACACTTCGTTATTATTGTTCATTTATTTGTTTGCTGGAAATTAGAACTGAATTTAGAAATAGTTTTGAAACGAATATTTGCGCTTAACAAACGCAATTAATTATTTATAGAATAATTGATGTTTGTGCGTGTTTTCCCTATCCAAGAGCGAAAGTGAAAGTAGATCCATTATCTCTCATTCTCACGTAGTAGATGCTCTGTTTAACCGTTTTCTTAAAAAAAAAAAAAAAAACTGTTAACTGTTTGCAAGTGAAATGCTCAGTTTTTCCTCTTAGACTTACTTTACGTCCTGTAAATAGCAAATTCGCTTATGGCGCGATGCAGCTGGCTCTTAAAGGGAATGGGATATGAGACTCTAATTGGTTTATTCTCAAAACACACCTATAACTCATTAAGAAAATAAACTCAACCCTTTTAGACCATGCGCCACGGCGCAAAGCGGATTTTTCCATCCTTAAATTAGCAAAAATGCGTTCTGACACGCCCTGAAAGCATTTGCGCCCTGCATTTTGTGCTCTGCGCATGGACCGTCAAAATAGAGACCTACATCATCATAGTCTATTTATGACGCGGCTCCAGGCAGCACAGAGGTGATCAGCATCAGCACTAGTTTGTCAACTCGTCTGTCAAATTGTGTCCAGAAATATCCTCCTTTCATTTTGCTTCTATGACAGAATACCTCTGTAGGCACGTGTGGTTGCATGTTACTGTTATTGCTCGTGCTTTTCCATTCCAAAAACGAGAGGCACACCGCACTGCCTTTATTGATGACAATAAAAAAAGGAGTGCAGCGCTTTTTTGTCACTATAGGAAATGACTGAATCAGCTTTTTTAATATCATTATGATATTCAAGATGTGTTAAGTCATGTAGCTTTGAATGACTTGAAACATCGACCACAAGTCTCTCCTCCTTCATTAAAAGCTCACTGTAGTCGTCTTGACCTCGCAACACATTGCTGTCAACTGAAAGAAAACCCTGCCTCTGCTTTCATTTGATTGAAGAATGAAAAAGACGTGACTGAGGTAACAAGCTTTTTCCACTCTAGTGCACATACCGTACAACTGCAAACCATTCAAAAAATGTGTAAAAACAGTGTTCACTGTGATCTACCACTTATGCAGCCAAACTTTAAAAATATAGAAAATAATATTTGTAATCGTTCAACTGATACCATGAATCAGTTACAAATGCTCCCTTATGGTTAACAGTTAATCGGTTATTTTGAGCATCCCTTCTTCCAAATAAATGGTATCGGTGCAACCCTAGGCATCTTACTAGCAAGTCCATTTCTTATCTTGGTGAAATGTTAAGGTCTTTTGTATCATGTATGAAAGATGCCCTCCATGCTCTGAAAGTTTCTGGTTGGTCGTTAAATTGTGTAAGGCCAGTAGACACCAAATCACGTCTTGCAATAAACTTGACCACATCGAAGATGTGACTGTCCACATACAAATTACTTTGATGCCCGGCATATAAGGGAATACCTGACATTGTCTAAGAATAGTCCAGTGGCATCTCTCTATGTCTGCTTCTTTCCTCACTACCTTGAACTGCTGAAAACTGGGCTTTTGGGTGATGAACATATTGAGGTGACTGGGTGCATGCCTTGCTTGACCAGAGAGTGTCAAGCGTACACTGGTAGACTGTGAAATGGCATGGTTCTGTATGTTCTCTGCATCACTAGGCTGCAATCTTGGAGACATGACATACACTGCCTTTCCTGCTGCAAATATTATCCAGTATTCTGTGGTTGTTGCATTTCTGATAAACGTATGCTTTCCTTATCGGTTCATCCAGGACTGGCGCCTTTGCATGCACATTATTATTCATCTGTTCTGACACATAGGCCTAAAGTCTTCAATGAAGCTTCTAGCAGTGCTTGTTGTACTTACATTTCGATTTCTTTTTTAGCAAAAGCTATTTCTGCCATTTCGTGCCATTGCAGCAGTGCTGGTTACAGCCGATAAACCATGTTAGTGACGTGAAGAGCATGATGTGCTTGATGCCTGCCTCTGTGATCCAGCTTTGGAGCTTGGCTTGGACATTGTTGAAAGATCACCTTATGAGCTGACATGCTCCCCACCATGAAGTCAAAAGATTATTCTAGACCTAAAAGTTGGTCACTGAAGATATTCGTTTGACTGTTCTGCCCCTTATATCAAACGCCTTGCTTGACTTAACTGAGAGTTAACATCTTCCAATGATAACAGACTCAAGGGATAAGTTTGAACCTTTTACTGTTGATTATGGAATAAGGAGCATAAAACTGCAAAATATACAAAATACAGAATGGTAAGTATGCACAATTGGGGCTCTTTGCAAAATAATCACTGGTTACACTCTTAACCGACTCATATATACAATTGACCAAATAAAGAACAAAATTAACATCTTGCAAGTATAATGACATGAGTATAGTGTAAGCATAAATAAACCTAAGTCAAATTATGATGAAATAATGTCTACAAACCCAATGTGCCCTCAATACAACTTAAATCAAGGAGCAAATGATTGCTACAACCATGTGCTCTTCCATGCAGCTTCTGAATACATATGCTCACATTTTTTATGTCATCAAATAAGGACTCTAGCATTTAATACAATACCTATATATAACCAGAAGGTCGCTAAATCACAATTTAATACTAACTAAATGTAAAATGTCTGAATAAGACAGCAGTCCTTCAAGCTAAAGAGAATTGGGACACCAAAGGTGGGTAAGGGGTAGAATTGAGAATGGGCCATTATCTCTCCTATCCAGATGAATCACTTTCTAGTCTTATTAGTTTTTCTTGAACGGTTTGGACAGCTCTCTGGGTACAAATTAACTGTGTTGGGCAAGCAACTTAAAAAATGCTGCTTGCCAAAAGTAGCATAGCTATGTCTAAGTTAATTTTTATTGTTCTTATTACTATTTTACAAATATGACTACTGAGAATGTGTGAGTGATCTAAAGTGGTGTCGCATGTGACTGCAGTAAACTGTGGCACAGTACAACATGATCTAACACAAGTAATACATGGCCAGCAGGGGGCAGTTATGTAACATAGTAAACATACTGAACTGATGTACTGTATACGTTGTGACGCTCCATTCTGCTCCATGGTCATGTGCTTGCTCGCCGGTAAACGATACCGCGCTGATTTGTGTGTGGATATTCATTTATTTTTCATCAATAATTTATAGTGGATGTTGGAAAGGGTATAGGCAGGCCAAAAAGAGATTATTACATTACGTGTGAGTTAAAAAAACTCAAACTCAAATAAGTTTGGCTGTATAGACCAAGGAATTATACACCATTAGCATACGAAAAGTGGAATGGGGGAGGGGACTTAAAGAAGCTGCTGTCTGATAAACAGAAAGACAAAAGGCCTCAATCCATTCCATTAACGTTGGGACTGCATACAAAAATATGTTTTGTTATGCATTTATAGCATCTTTAGTTGCATTTAAAAGACTGCATTTAAACTACACAAAACGATCATCATCCATACTGACATTTCACACTTTGTTTCATAAATTAGACTATAAATATCTTTATCAACATTAAAAAAAGAAGGTCAGCTTATATATGTGTATGAAATGTGTACGCTAAAAATGCTATAAACAACATTCAAAACATAAACATAAACAGAGGAATGTCTGGCTCAGCGAGAAAGAAAAACATCTCATTCTGTGCAACCTTTTTCTTTGTTTAAAAGCCGAGTGCATCCTAATTATTTATATTTTGATCTAAGTTTGTTCTTAAATCGTGTTTCAGTGTACACATAAAAATATTCAGATGTTATTTGAGAGTAGCCTATTTGTACTGAATGAAAGAAAAAAGGTGTAAATAACTATAAGTAATAGGAAAGCTCCGACCAATCATAGCGCAACATCAAACAGTGTATGTGTGACTTCATGTAGCGTTGCGCAGACCGATCAAAATCTGTCTTAAATCGGTGAGTGCCTCAATCAAAGTTTAATAAAAGTACAGCCACAGTGCTCCGAGATCAGACCATTGTTAAGGATAAAAGGTGTGTTAGCGCATGAAATATGTGCGTTTGCATATGTGTTTGTGTGAGAGACCGGACAAGAGAGCGCTCGCTTAATAGCTCTTGATGATGCATGTGGCTGGATTTCTTTCTTTCTTTTCAAATTTGTTTTGGAGATGATACAAAATATGAATACAACAGAAAGACAAATTTTTACAAATTATGTGTCCACTTTTGTAGGCTCAAAACAATAGTGTCATGTCTAGATAAAATAGCCTAAGCTATGTTGAAATCATTTCAAGAATTACAGATATCGGAAATAATAAAATCACAGTAAATAAATAAACCAATATAAAACAAACAAAAGCTATAACAATTTAGGTATATACAATACAAATAAATTAAACTGTTTCAAGCCATTTTAAACCTTTCATTTTATAAAGGCCTATCTAAAAAAAAATTTAAATGTTTCCTAAAAACAACAAACAACGAAGGAGTTTTGAAATATTTTTATAAATGTTTTTGGATACGATAACATTAATTAAATCCTGCAAACAAAGTATTTTTGGATGTGTGAAACCAGAAACTACATTATTTTCAGTCATCCAGTCCTGCGCAGTGCTGCTTTATAAACAGATTGGGAAAAACTGCTAGTAAAAAAAAAATTCTATATTTTTATATGACGTGGAAAGATTAAAAATTAAAATTCTGAATGTAGAGCTTTATTAGTAGATAGCTGCTAAGCATAAACAAAAAATAGGCCCTATTTTATTACTTGCTCTTATGTCCTGAAACACTTATCGGTTTTCTTTAAGATAGCAGAATAATATGCAACATCCTTAAATTATTCTCTGAAATAAAGGGGAATTACCTATTACGTGAAAATATTATATTTGTTTAGTATGTTAATGTTTTTATTATGTTTTCAAATTGTAAGTATGTTTTTAAAAGCTTTAGAATAATAAATAAATGCTAACGACCAAGTTTCAGTGTATTTTTAATATGAGCTCTATTTAAAAAGTATTGCAGCAGAATGAGCATATCATTCATGAGCAGTCTTTAAGTTTTAATGCATTTAAATCGTTCCGCACTCTCTGTGTTCCGCCCATTTTGAGGTTCGCAACAGTGGGCGGAGTCTCATTGTACCTGCAAGGCTATGTGTGCGTGTGCGTGTGTGTATGTGTGTGTGCGTGTGTGCGTGACTTAAATGATTTTATTTGTAGAGATGGAAGGAAATAGAAAGTGAAATCCAATTTCAAGCATTTACACATGCACTTCGAATACAAAAAGTGATATTTAAAAAGAAATGGAGTATATGGCTGGCTTTTTTCACAACAACAATATAATTATCCGTAATTTAACATTTACAAAAGAGAACTCTTTGGTGTATATATATATATATATATATATATATATATATATATATATATATATATATATATATATATATATATATATATATATATACACACATTTATTTATTTCAATTTATTTCATACAATTTAATGCATACATTGCCAAAAGCATTTGTTTCTCTTCATGTTTGATCCAATTATCCATTTCCGTCATCACTATCCTTATAGCTGACAGTAACTGACATCTTCTTCAGTAGCATACATGTGGAGATTATGCATGAGGCTGTATGAATGAAACTGAAATAGCAATGTTGTTCTCATGCACGCACACACACATACACACACATATGTATGTATGTTGGCAAATACCACACAAGTGTCAGTGAGTGGTGTTAACTAATAAAGTGCTGCTTGTATTTGTGCGACAATATGCAAAAAATCAATATCATATCTTAAAGTATTTTAATATTAAAACATCAATATTTTTAAAACACTAATGTATAATAGTGTCTGAATGATAAGAATCATGTGAATCATTTATTTTCTCATTTGATCTTCTAGACCCTCTATCCATGAGTCCACAGAAAGCGCTGGAAACAATAGGAGCTAACCTCCAGAAACAGTATGAGAACTGGCAGCCCAGGGTAAGAGCCGTCATGTTACACGTTTTATTATTCTTACTGTTCATTGTTCACACTACAACAAAACTAAATTAACATAAAACTTTTAGTCAAGCCCAAATTTATTCATATCCCTGTCAAATTCTACCTTAAAGTTGCTTTTATTCAAACAGCAAGTTTTTGGGCTGGAAATGACACAGGCTTTACTTAAAAGATAATAAAACCATGTACAATACAATATGACGCAAAATAATAATAGTAATAAATGTAACAGAAATTAGCTCATTTTATGAATATTAATAATCAACAACAACGGTTTATTCTTAATTATTAATATTCCGGCTTAAGCTTCAGTCAATTTGGTCAAACAAACATATGATTGTATCTGATCCTGCTCGCTCGACCGAGCGCACTCTCAGATTATGAATATTAATTATCAACAATAACGAATTATTATTAATCATTAATATTCTGGATCAATTTATTGTTAACTTGACCAAACAAACACAAGCAGAGCCGCCGCTCTTCCGAGCGGACACGGCAATGATCTATTCATTTATAAAAAGGGAATTTAATTGCTACTTCTTGTGAAGTAGATTAATCATTTATAAGTTTTAATCAACTTATAACAGCTAGGCAGGGGAATCTGTATTTCAGTGACATTTTCTCGTGAGGCAAACAATACAATCTAGAGGTCTGGGGACCCGACTAGATTTCTATGGCGCGGGTATAAATTTCAGAATAAATCACGGAAGCGGTAGGTAACGGGTTTAATTTGGGACGGGAGTGGGCTGTCTAGCAATATCGCTCCCGACTCCCGAGTGAGCACGCGTATGTATGTGTGTAAATGAAATAGCGCTATGCTGTGTTTAGCTTGTTTGTTGCAGTGTGTGTGTGTGTGTGTATGTATGCGCACGCGCGAATGAGAGATATGTGTGTGTGTGTGTGTGTGTGTGTGTGTGTGTGTGTATGCGCGCGCGAATGAGAGAGAGAGAGCTTTGCCTGTGTTTGTGCTTGGTGCTTATGAGTGTGTGTTAGAGGGCGCGCGCGCGCGAATGAGAGAGAGAAAGCTTTGTATGTGTGTGTGTGCTTGGTGCTGTGCGTGTGTGTGTTTATACAGACAGCTTGTTATAGGCTGTCTGGACTGTATAACTGGGTGATTTTCGGTTTTGTTCTCCCCCCGCTCTTTAGCGGGATCGGGCGCAGCGGATAGAAAACGGGGCGGGGCGGGCAGCGGGACATCAAGTGCTTAATATAAGCGGGGGAATATTGAACGGAACGTTTATCTCGAGCATATATGTTACAATATATATGTTAACAGTTATGTTACAGTCCCCTTCTTCCCAGACAATGTGGTTCGGAGAAAACCCGGTTAATTGGGATCTAACTTAACTTGTTGGTTGGGCTGGAGGTGAGGGTCCCTCGATGTCCGTTCCTGAGTCAGCTGGACGGAGTTTGATTTTGATCAGCGTAGGCGTGGCGTGGGAAGAGAGAGAAAGGGAACAGGGGAGAGAGTAGGTGGTGTCTGTGATGACTGTGCTTGGCTGGGCATTTCACTGTGACACCGGTTGCGGGGTCTCTACCCCCTTTCCTGGCTTGTGGCCCAATGTTTGTTACTCTGGTTGTGATACGTAGGTTTGAGGGTTGGCTGCTATGCGGCTGAGCGTATACAACCAGGAGTCTTTGCACTTCCTGTGTGATGTTGGTAGTGCAGGGGGGGTACCTCGGTCCCAGTTGTTTACATCATCAGAAGATATGCCATGGTCTGGGCTGTGTCATCGGTGCTGAGAGACACTCTACCCACTTGGTGTACTGGCATATGAGTTCAAGGGGAAAAGGAAGCGAAGGAGAGAAAAACACACACTAAAAAAAAAATTGTTGCTCCTTGTGAGCCCATGGAAGTGTCCCACCCGATCCATCTGGGTGTCTGATCATGAGAGGATAGTTCCTCTGTGTTGCTGTGGTGCTCGGTGAATCAGCGCCCTGGGCATGTTTTGCTGTGTGCTGGGTCAGTACATTAGCATTACCCCCCTCTGGCTCTGAGGCAGCATGAACTGTGGTGTTGTGGGGTCTTCAGAGACAACCCAAAAATGATTCACACGCACCTGTTTTTTAAGATGAGTGTGAGGTGTTGAGTGACATCTGCGTTGAAGCTGAGGTCAGACAGAAGGATCGGGTGGTAGGTGGGGTGAGTGGTGGAAACAAAACAAAAAAAAAACAACAACAAGAGACAAAGTAAAAGTAAAAATAAACCTGGTCTGACGTGAGGAGTCAGACGCCTAGTGGGCGCAATGTCGTTTGGGCGCAATTAGTCGGGCTGGTGAGATTGGATGTGGCAGCTGTGTTCGGTTAGGCAGGGTTGTTGGCTGCTGGTTACAGCTGCCAGATCTCTGGGTTTTGGTTGGGTGGTGACCATGGTCCACCTTGTGATGCGCCTTCTTGGTAAGGGCATCTGTCCGGTCATTCAGGTCCTTGTCAGTGCCTGAAAGTTTGAAATGTTCTTATCTTTTTTCAGTAGACGACCATGATGCGGTTGTCAGTGTTGTGGTCGCCTACTTGGGAAAAAAAAGAGTGTTGATGTTTCACGGGCTTGTGGTGGGCAGTTCTCAAGCCTTTTGTTTCCACCCTGGGAGGTGGAACGTGAAACAGAGTCTAGCAAGTTAGAGTCTGTGCAGCTAAGTGTACTCTGATGTCATGGGCTGCTGTGCTTTGAAGGGTTACAATGATGACTGCCATTCCTGCATACTGCGATGTTTGTGGGAGCATCCATCGACACGGGCTGTGGGCATACCTTGGCACGCATTCTTATCCCAGTACTTGGAGTACTTGAATGACAGGTTGGCAGAGGTGGCTGGGGTTCCTCCTCTACAGTGTTGCAAATGGTTAGTCAGTTGTACAGTCTTGATAAACAGCTAGGCCGTTGCCCAGCATGGGTTTGTGGCTTAACATGTAACGCGTGTCAATACAGTGGCCCTGGGGGACCATCGGCCGCATGGCCGTACTGGCGTTAGTCTTTATGCCATCCCGAATGTGCTGACTGTTCAGTAACATGACAGGTTGGTGGCAGGTGTCTATGATGGCTTTTGTGCTCCAAAGAAGTTGGAGAATAGCTGTTGAAATGGCACCCACCGTGCAGAGCGATGTTATTTCACAGTCTTAGTATTTGCCTTCTGGCGCAAGGAGTGTCTTACTTGCATATGCCCAGACGTTGTCTCAATTCAGTCGTGGCCAGCTGTTGACCTTCCATCAAACAGAAGGACAGCCCTTTTTGACAGGGTGGTCACGGGTCTAGAAGTCTTTGAACAGTTCTTAATGACGTGTCTGGAGTAGTTGCACCCACTTAGGGAGCTGCTCAGTTCGGAGACCTTGCTAGGCGGTAGTCTTTGCACTAGCCACAGTCAACTGTTGTAGGACATGGTCTGTCTCCTTTGAGTGGCCAGACACGGTGGTACTTCCATTAAGGATGCCATCAACGTAGATGATGTTGCCTCTAACATAAGCATCGGGATATGCTTTGTTCAGGAGGGTGTTGCTTTCAGCTGGTGAGTTGGCCTAGCCGACGGGGCACCTCATGATCGTTTAGTGTCTGTTGTTTAAGGTGAAAGCTAGCTTATTCTGGTCATTTGGATGTACAGGTATCGTCCAGAAGGCGGGGACCACATCAAGCATTGAGAAGATGGTTGGTCCTTGAGTTCTGGGCACTTCCTGTTCCAGTGGTGTCATTGGCCCTCGTGACAATGCATTTGCTTATTTAGCTTTTTATAGCCAGGCACCCTTTGACGTTTGGCTTGAGGACGGGCCAGATGGGTGCAGAGTAGGTGTTGTTGTATTGACAGATGTCCTTTTTCCACCATGGAGTTGGGTATTTCCATGTGAAGGTCAGTGGGACTTGTAGTCTAAAGAGTGAGGGCATCATTGTAGTCATACAGGATGTGCTGACGTTTGTCGGTTGGCATCATCCTGCGTGGCCTCAGCATGTCTGTTCTGTTGAGGAAAGTGCCCTGTCTTCATCCATGTTAGTGATGGGGTGACAAGTGGCTGGGTACACGGCAAGGAGTTAGTCCTCGGTGAGCTCACTTCTGCCTACCTGTTCTTTGTTTACTGGTAAGACAGACGTGAGTGTGGCGAGCTTGAATGGAACAGTATAGTTTGTGTTTTCTAAGCTCCTCTATGGTTTCGTTGCATGTGGGGTGAGGCCACTAATTGGCCCAAGAGTTCAAAGTCATGGAACTCGTAGCTAACCAATCGTCCCAGTAGGTAGTCTTTGGAGATTTTTATGTCAGTTGCCATGCAGCTATTACACAAGACATATACTGTTCATGAGGACAGTTCAATTTAAGGTATGGCTTCCAGGTTGAGGCCCAGTTTTATGCCTTCTGTAGTTGGTTTGAAGAACACCTTAATGTGTGGTTTAGAGTTCGGCCTTTCGTATGGAGAGTCATATAGAGCACCTGTTTGTATAGGCTGGCACCACAGAGTCTTGTTTGCTGATGATGGAGCAGACCTCTTGCATGGTCTGCCTGAGTGGGGTTTCTTAAGGGTGACAGTCATCGTTGTTGGCTGTGAGAAGTGTGGGTGCCTATAACCCGTCGTTAAAGGTGTCTATATATATGCCTGAAGATGTATCAGGCTATTAGCTCCGATGTGAACATCGTGCGGCGGGGCCATGAGAGTTAGGAAGGGATGGGTCAACCATCCGCCATTCCGGTTGTAACAGAAATTAGCTCATTTTATGAATAATAATAGTCAACAATAACGGTTTATTCTTAATTATTAATATTCCGGCTTAAGCTTCAGTCAGTTTGGTCAAACAAACATATGATTGTATATGATCCTGCCCGCGCGACCGAGCGGATCCTCAGATTATGAATATCAATTATCAACAATAACGAATGATTATTAATCATTAATATTCTGGATCAATTTATTGTTATTTTGACCAAACAAACACCAGCAGAGCCGCAGCTCTTCCGAGCGGACACGGTAATGATTTATTCATTTAGAAAAAGGGAATTTAATTGCTACTTCTTGTGAAGTAGATTAATCATTTATAAGTTTTAATCAACTTATAACAGCTAGGCAGGGGAATCTGTATTTCAGTGACAACAATACAATTCACTTGATTATAATGGAATTTATTGACTAGTCAGACAAATAACAACAAACGCACAAACATACATTAAACACAGAAAAAAGGTAAAACACGTGGAAATATCGGGTCTATAGAACGTGTAACAACAAAGAGAAATAGTAAAGCGAGGAAATAGAGATTTCAGATAAAAGAGTGACAAAAATTTCAGTTCCACACGCACCATTAAGGATCATCAAGATTATAAAAAACACCTTTTTGATAAAAGCGGCACAGCTTATTCGCATAACTAAAAATACCTGGACTTTCATGTCTGGAGGTCTCTCTTTATGCGGGTCTCTTCCTGATGAAACTCCTTTGATGTCCTTCTTGATGGGTTGAGTTTGTAATACAGTTCGGACGAACACGATCGCAAACTTTAAACTGAGTTTACTTTGCCGGAAAATAAGAAAGCGTGGCGGAAAAAGTCCATGCGACTTAGAAAGCCGCGTTGCCCTCCAAAAGGGCCACCTTTTGGTGATGTTCCTCGTTCTGACTACTCTGCCAGATATTTTGGGAGAAGTCTGGTTATACCTGCGGGTCACGTGACAAACCGTTCATTATTCTGACCAATGATTTCAGGGGAAAGTTTGAGTGCGAACCTTCCTTTGTCTCGAGGCTGCTCGTATGCAAATTTGAGTGTCTGCCCAAAGCATGCGGACAGGCATTTAATACAGGGATTTAAAGAATAAAGCAGTGTGAGTCATGATCTTGCTCTATGCATCATGTGTTGTAATATGTCAGCAGAAACCCATCGGTACCAAACATGGGGGGGTTAAAAGTACATCAACATAATATTTCATATCCTTACATTATTTATGATTTAAAAAGGCCCAAAGGGAACAGGCATACAGGTTATAAGAGAGGTTACACAGGTAAGACAAGTCAGAAATGAGATACAAAGTTTACAAAACATAACACTTTAGTTTTGTGCTGGTCCAGGATTTTTGAGTTCATTTTCTTTCTGTCGGAACAGCCTCGTGGGTGTGTGTTTGTGTGTGTATTTGGGCAGGAATGTCTTTGAAGCTCTAGGCATATGTAATCCAGGGACACTGGAGAGATAAGTCTGTCGGGGGTACCCAGACTTTGTGGAGCCAGGAGTCGTCCTGTCGACTGAACCCAGACTGTGATAAAATCAATAAGTAATTTTATCTGTGGACTGTACGCTACACGGTTCAAGTTCAATGTGCAAATGCTGTTGGCAGTTGTCATGTGTGAGAGTTCAGCATTTGGATAGTAGTGTGTATGCTTGTTAGTTGAACACAGGTCTGGGGTATGTTCAGGTGGAGTGTCGCACCGTGCGAGGCTGATGGCTGCTGGGTTGTCTGCTCACAGTGTCGTTCACAGTCCGGTTATTCAACATTAATCCCTTTGAGGCCTGGGGCAGCAAGCGTTGGGGTTGCTAGCTGGTTTGAAGGCTGCAGAGTATTGACCTTGACCCCGTCTATGTTGTTGAGTTTGGGTTCTTGCGGGTTCCAGCAGTTTCCCGCGACCTCGGTGACCTGAAAGTCTTGGGGTTGACCTGACGGCTGTGAGAGAGTTCTCGCACTTGGGCCCAAATTTTAAGGGGTTCAAAGTTCAAAAGAGGTTCAAACATATCCAGCGGATCTTTAACAATCAGCAGCAGGTATGTGCCCATTGGCGACGGGTACACGGGGTACACTGCAGTCATGGGGACTGCATGCAGTCGTTACTTGAATAGGAGCGATGTATGTGAGTTGAACCTCAGTTTGGCTGTATGATTTGCACCATCAGCCTGCCTTGTTGGCATGTAAGTGTTCGGTTAAGTCTATGAGCTCTTGCTTTGAGTTACTCAAACAGGGAAGATGACATTAATGTGAGGTCTGCTCCCGTGCTGACGCGCGTTTTTCATCTTTCTTTCATCTCCACGGTTACGGCCAAGTAGAGTGTCATTGCCACGCCATTTTATTCAGGTTCCCCAAGAGTTGAAGTGCAGGGGCCTGAGCAGTTGTTTGTACGCAGGTGTGGCTGGTTGGTGGGCTGTGGCTCAGGAGGTAAAAAGACAACCAGACCAGTGTTTTCTGGTACCTGAGGTTGCAAGCATGGTGGCACTGGCTGCTTCTTGGGGGAAGCGTGATGCTGCAGTTATATACACAGTCTTTTGCTTGGGTTGGACTCACAGTACTCTGCGGGGATGGAGCAGAAGGTAGGTGTTCAGGGGGGGTAAGTGGTTTTGGACCCCCCTCTAGTCATAAGGAGTCTGGCTTGACTTCTTGTAGGGCCCCTTCAAGCTTTTCAGCAGTTCTGCTGCTCATGACACCACTGTGCTGTCGTTTGGTGTCAGGTTTTCACCTTTGGCTTTCTCTGGCATGTAACAAACTGGATGCTGGTTGCTTGAGCTCCTAACTACTGCAGGTTGGGCGTTCCTTGGTTGCTGTTAGGCTCCTTGTGGGCTGCTTGTGGAGAGTGGCTTGTCCCACTGGGTCTCTGAGCATTTTGTCTGGTGTTGGGACATGCGCCTTCCTGGCGGTGCTGTCCTCTGCTGGTGCAGAAAGGCTTTAACTCACTGTTGGAAGTCTTTCGGCGGGGAAACAGTAGCATGCCTTTTAAAGTCAGCTCCGGATGAGATTCTAAGACAGGGTAGCTTGTAGGTGTTTGACAGTCTTTCAAAGCAGTCTTTGTTTTAAACAGATTTTATAAGCTAAACTCTGCCGCTGTTGGGTGGTCAGGGCGTGGGGCCAGGGCATTGCCCGAGTGTGGACTCACCACAGAAAGCAGGTTTTTTTTTGGAGAGAGAGAATCTGGAAGGTGAAATTCTCCTCCGTCTGTGGCTCATTTCCTGTTTCGCAGTAGGGTTGGTGTAGTCGACTGCAGTATGCCTGTGGGGTCTCGTGGCTGTTCTGAGACCCATGGCGACAATCAGTCCTTACTCTGACACAGGGTCAGGTAAAACACTCTAGTAAGAGCTTTTGCATCGGCTCGTAATCTGCTTTGATGGCACGGGGCTGTTGATTTAGGAAACTCCTTGCCTCACGGCTCGAAGTACTTCTTAGCAGATACAATTTGTCACAGAGAGTGGCACTTGGCCTTGTCTGTGTAAAACTAAATGTCTTAGAAGTAGGGGTGCGTGTCGTCGCCTCCAGCAGTGTTTGGGATAAAACTTGGCATTTCCCTGGCCAGCTGGTTTAAAGTCTTTGGTTGACAGATGGTGTCTGTCGTGGGGGGCCCCTTTGAAGGGAGTCCTGGCGCTGTGTTCCCCCCTCTGCTGGTCTATCCAGTCTTGGCCTTTGGGGCTGACAGCGCTGGCTTTCTTGGGGCCAGCGGCCGGCCTTTTTTAGCCCGCCGAATACCTTGGGCCAAGGAGGGCCAACTGGGGCTTCGGGGCGGAGTGAAAGGAGAGGCGGGCAGTTTTCTGATCGCACATGAGTACATGCGCCAAAAAAATAAAGAAATAAGGGAAAGAAAACATCTGGCCTTATAGTCTGGGGTCTTTTTGCGTATGATCGCCCTTATGTTTCCATTTTAAATGTAAGGCTGCTGGATAAAATAATAAAGTAGTTTTAATTTATAGTGACGTTTTTTGCTGCGTCCTCCTTTATGTTTCAATAACGCATAATAATCTTTACACCATATTAAAGACACAGCAGACAGTAAAGGTTTTCGAGAGTTTTTGTCAAGTTTAAAATGTTTGTTTGTGCGTGTTTAGATGCCTGTATATGTATGTGTGTGAGACCGGGCAAGAGCGCTCCTTCCCAGCTCTGTTGATACCTCGAGCGGCTTTTTCCTTTATTTATTTTGGAGATAATACACAAAATAAATACAACAGAAAGACATAAAACTTAACAAATTACGTGCCCGCTTTCGTAGACTTAAAACAATATAGTGTCATATCTTGATAAAATAGCCTAAGCTATATTGAAATATAATTTAAAGAATTACAAATATCGGATATATATAAAATCACATTAAATAAATTAACCAATATAAAATAAAATAAAAAGCTTGCTATAACAATGTAGATAGCCTATACACAATACATAAATCAAACCGTTTTAAAACCACTTACAGTCTAACTTTCATTTTACAAAGACCTGTCTGAAAAAAAAAGATTTTTGATATTTTCTAAAAACAATAAACACCAGGTTTGAAATATTTACTCTGCAGGATGTTTAGGGAGAAGCCTGGTTATACCTGCGGGTCACGTGACAACCCGTTCAGCATTCTGACCAATGATTTCAGGGGAAAGTTTGAGTGCGAATCCTTCCTTTGTCTCAAGGCTGCTCGTATGCGAATTTGAGTGTCCGCCCAAAGCATGCGGACAGGCATTTAATACAGGGATTTAAAGAATAAAGCAATGCGAGTTATGATCTTGCTCTATGCATTATGTGTTGTAAAATGTCAGCAGAAACCCATCGGTACCAAACATGGGGGGTTTAAAAGTACATCAACATAATTTTTCCCATCCTCACATTATTTATGCTTTAAAAAGGGCCTAAAAGTACGAATTTGTATAAACTATGAGGAATGGTACTCATTACAAAAGTTAAGTGTAGTTAAACAAGAGATTTGGGTTCTAAATGTCTTTGTTTAAATAAAAAAACATTGGAGAGGAATATCTTTTTCTTCTGTGAGGAGAGGGCTGACAAATGGGTTTTTTCTTCTCTTATCTTATCTGTCATGTTCTTTTGAAGTCGGTAGAGAGTCGCTTAGGACAGCTCTGTGAAGTGTCCCAAACTCGTTACTTGTCAGCAAGAATTTTTTTAGGCCAGACTTTCCGTCCCCGAGTGATCTAAATTGCCATGGAAATTGAAACCAGACCGTTTTCATGGAATATTGAACGGAACGTTTATCTCCAGCATATATGTTACAATATATATGTTAACAGTAATGTTACAGTGCCAAGGTACGCATTCACCTTGAGAACCTCATGTCTGTTCCCAAACGCAATGACTTCAGTTTTCTCTTTGTTTAACTGAAGAAAGTTTTGGCACATCCAACTGTTAATTTCATCAATGCATTGACAGAGGGTGTCAATGGCGCTGTAGTCATTAGGCAGTAAGGCTAAGTAGATTGAGTGTCATCAGCATAGCTGTGGTAGAAGATTTGGTTCTTTCTCATTATTTGGATAAAAGGGAGCATATAAAGGTTGAACAGGAGAGGTGCCAGAATCGAGCCTTGTGGGACTCCACATGTCATTGGTGTCCACCTCGACCTATGATCACCTATGCTGACATTGTAACCTCTCCTTTCAAGGTAAGATCTGAACCATTTAAGGACTGTCCCAGATAGCCCAACCCAGTTTTCCAGCCTATCTAGAAGTATGCTGTGATCGACAATGACAAATGCAGCACTGAGATTGAGCAGTACCAGCACTGTTAGATTGCTTGAATCTGTATTTAGGCGGATATCATTGATTATCTTTAAAAGGGCGCTCTGAAACCAGATTGAAAATTGTCTAAACACCCGTTGAAGTTTAAGAACTTGTTAACCTGGTTGAAAACAAGTTTTTCAATGATTTTGCCAATGAAAGGGAGATTTGAGATTTGTCTGTAATTGCTAAATAGGGTGTTATCCAGGTTGCTCTTCTTCAAGAGGGGTTTAACAACTGCAGTTTTAAGAGAGTTTGGAAAATCCCTGAGAGAAGTGAAGCATTTACCACCTTTAAAAGATCCTTTTCTAAACAGGTAAACACTGTTTTAAAGAATGATGTGGGGAGCGTGTCTAGACTGCATGTTTTAATAACTTGTACGATCTCCTCTAAGGTTTTACCATTAATTGCCATGAAATCAGACATAATGTCTGACTTCTTAAGTTGTGGTTGAGCTAGTCTGACTTCGACACAACTTGGCTGATTGGATGAGCTTATTGCCTTTCTGATATTATTGATCTTGTCAGTAAAGAAATTAGCAAACTCATTACATTTGTACAGTTGTGAGTCTCTCTATCGTTGCAAAGAGTGTGCGAGAATTAATCAACAGTGTCTGCAGATATACTTGGTGCTAGCGATATGGCCTTCATAAACTGCTCACTGGTGTTCTCATTTATACATCTCTTTCTGACAGAGACAGATCTGTCTTTAAAAGCTGGAGTGATCAATATATCAAAGAAAATACAGAAATGATCATATAGTGCAACATCCTTAACAACAGTCGATTAATTGTGTAAAGCCTTAGTTATAAGTAGATCAAGAGTGTGTCCACGATTGTGTGTGGGACCTTGAACATGCTGAGTCAAATCAAAAGTGTTAAAAACACTTCAAACAGTTCTTTTACAGCATTGATTTTTGTATTATCAATGTGAATATTAAAATCCCCAGCAATACTAAAATTGTCAAATTTAGAGGTTACTATTGATAACAGCTCTATAAAATCATCAATAAAAGCTGGAGAATATTTTGGAGGTCTGTAGCTAATGATCAGTAAGATGCGTGGAGCCCCTTTTAGTGCTATACTCAGATATTTAAAAGACAAATAGTCACATCTAGACTAGCTGCAAAATATGTATACATCCTACACACCATAAGAAATTGTTAATGTAAATTCATGTATCTAATTTAAATAATTTTAAACTTTTTATTATTAGTATTGTTATATTTATCAAATGTATAGTTTTTTTGTTATTATATCTTATCTGTATTATTATTATTTTTTCAATGGCTTTAATATATTTCATATTTGAAGTGCTTTGGCAATACTGTACTAAATGTCATGCCAATAAAGCAACTTGAACTTGAAAGTGTCACCAAATGACACTTGTTTACATTCATAGACATCTTTAAACAGGGCAGTGATGTCTCCACCTCTCCTATTAGCTCTGCAAACACTCAAAAAGTCAAAGTTTAAAGGAGCGGCTTCATTCAGAACTGCTGCGCTACAACTGTCATCTAGCCAAGTTTCATTTAAAAGCACAAAATCAAGGCAATTTGTGTTGATAAAATCATTGACTAAAAGTGACTTATTGTTGAGTGATTGGATGTTTAAAAGTGCTAACTTAACAGTTTTAGCCGTTTTCACTACAGTAGTCTCAGATTTACATGTAATAGACACAAGATTTGAATGATTTGCTATACGGTTTAAAGAAGTCTTTGGTTTTCTGTCACGTAACAACACATATCTGCGTAGAGAAAGCTGCAGACACACTGGGTTCCTGCTTGTTTTGTAAACATTTGATAAAGTCTCTGTGATCTAAGCAGGCCCCCGACACGCATCACAGAGAGCTGTTGTGTTCACCAGCTGAAGATGTGGCGTTGTTGTTTTGGCCCTGGCAGTGTGACAAAAGTCGGAGGGCTCTTCCAGGTGGGCTCATAGGTGGTTGTGGAGCAGGCCGTTTTTTGGTTGGTAACTGGGGGCTTATGGCAATGGAGTGTGAAAGTTTAGTTCCAGCATACACCAGTTCCTCCATCTTTTTTGAAAAACCCAAGAGAAGCGAGCAAGGTGACAATGAGAACGGGTTTGGTGACAGAGGCTGTAGGACTGGAGATTCTGGCTGCAGAAATATGTTTTCCTGGCTGTTTTCCTGAGGATCATTTTTGAGTGATGAGACTTGATGCTGTTCTGTTGCATTCCAGTCTGCCTGTGTTGAGCAGAGGGCAAGTGATAGTGTCTCTATCAACTTCTATGTCTCTTACTTTCTTGAAAACATACAGCATGCTAGATCTGTTACAGGTAATTCCAAATTTTGTCCAGAAATTAACTGTTAATCATTAATTAGGTTTTCAATGTAAACTGTACAGTCACACCAATCATTTAGTAGTTTTTAATTTACAAAAATATTCAAATAAAAAAATCAGGATTTGTCCTGTTTTATTTGCTGAGACATAACATATCTTTTTTACAGCGTACTCTGTTTTGGATTTAACACAGCATTTGACAATAAAACAATCCACACTGCATCATTCTCTCTTTCTCACCTAGACTGGCAGATATAATAAATAGATTTCCATTGCTCTAAGTTTAAAGGCTTGTTGTAAAGCACAAACTTTATATTGAAATACTCTATGTTTTGAAATGTTGTACATTATCAGCCTCATTCTCTTGGCTGTGTCTTTTAACCTTGTCTATTATCATTTCAAAAAGGGCATGTGGTGATATAATTTGATTTTCAGTGACTGACATGTGTTCTATTGCAGACAATATTTACTATAATGTGCAATTAAGTTGTTGTTTAAACAAGTCATTATGATAAATGAGTTTTTTGATGTTTAGTTTAGTGCAGACCCATTATAAATTATTAATGCTTTTTTCATTGAATTAATGTTTTTCATTGAAATATAATATTTTCTTTCCTACAGGCCCGGTATAAGCAGAGTTTGGACCCTACAGTTGATGAAGTAAAGAAGTTGTGTACTTCACTACGCAGAAATGCCAAGGAGGAACGTGTTCTCTTTCACTATAATGGTCATGGGGTGCCTCGACCTACTGTTAATGGAGAGATCTGGGTTTTCAACAAGGTAAGACAAATAGATAGAGCCCTGCAAGCATTTTTGTGTTTAAAAAAAGTGTTAATACATTTCTAATAGACAGCTTTGCAAAAACAAGGCAAAATTAGGGCTGCCAGTGAAAATGCAATAGATGTCTAAAATGTCAAAAAGCGACCAGTCATAAAATAGGCAGTTATGGAAGGATATTACAGACAATTTTCAGATGCATTTGCAAATTGGATTTTCAATTGTATTCACAATATGGGATAACAATATGGGAACATAAGTTGTGACAATCCAAATGCAACTGCAAATCCCACATTAGCAAACTCTTCATGACTGCCACATTTTAAATGAAAAAGCAAAGTCCATTTGCAAATGCATTGCTCATATCTTACGAGCTATAAGCCTGACAAAGCAATATTATATCTAAATAGCTTATATATCTTGTTATTCTTCTTAATAATATATCTATATTAAATCTAATATCTTTTTCTCTGCATCATGTAATCTGCCAAAATCCAAATGCAATCGCAAATTCTTTTGCATTTGAATTTCTGACGTATACTTGGAAACTTGTAAATCATAAGAGGATCTTGGAGTCATCTAAGATGGGCGATCACACAGTTGAAATGTGTACTGTGGACAGATTAATCATTATGATAGGTATTTTTTGGGAGAAATGAGTGCCCAGTGCTCTGGACCAAAGAAGAAAAAGGATCATCCGTACTTTTACCAGCAACAAGTCCAAAAGTCAGGGTCTGTCATCTTATAGGGTTGTATCAGTGACCTTGGCTAAGGTAATTTGCCCTTCTGTGATGGTACTATTATTGCTGAAAGATAAATAGAGATTTTGGAGCACAATATGCGTCCTTTTACAGGGACACACATGCATATTTCAAAAAGACAATGCAAAACCACATTCTGCACACATTACAATGTCCTGGGGGCAGAGGAAGAAGATCCAGGCAGGGCCGGAGCAAATTGAACTGGCGCTTTAAGGCTGATTGATACTTCTGCGTCAAATACCGGCGTGCTGACGCATAGCCCTTCGCCGTGGCCGTCGCCGTCGCCGTCACTGACGTGCACCTCACGTCTTTATCTACAGTGTAAAAGAACACTCAAGACAGTCACCGAGGAGGTATTTTGTCTAATTATCTGGAACCCAAAGCCACTGAAAGACAGGAAAGGGAGAGACCAAAAATTTGTGAGCAGAGCAAACTAAAACTGTAAGTCAAATACCTGATGGTTATAATGCTCAGCGTGAATAATGGTTTGTACTATGTTTACTTCCTTTCACATCGTAAACATTTCTTTCCATTAATTTTGTGTCTGCATATGTTCTCTATACAGTTCAGCGGTCATTATAGATTCATACACGTGTGCATACATTGTTTACCTCTGCCGTCATCACAACGATGATCAAATGATCAAAACAGCTAACATCAAACAAAAAATGTCAAAGGCCTGATAAACTATACAAACATTCAAGAGAGTGGAGTTAAAACTTACCGATCTAAACATGGATAGTGTAAATAAGCAAAGCTTTTGGATCCATGGCTTGATAAGCAACTATTCCAGGCTATTTAATCCATGTTTCTGCGTCCATTCATCGCCATTCATTCTCCAAGAAAGTATGAAGACCACAAAGCTGTACTAATGTCCACTTTACTTTAAAGAGAGGCTCAGAGGTGAGCTTTTTTCAGACTGATCCATGCGCTGATCGGCAGTTCACAAGACAAGACTTTGTACTTTTGCTACGTGCGCAAAAGGGGAAACGCACAAAAAATTTGCAAGGATTTAATCCAAAACAGTAGATTGACACCTCACTTATCCAGTCAGGAGCTGGTGTCCTATTTGACTTATCACAGTAGCTTTGATAGAAGAAAAGAGATGGGAGGGCTCATTTTGTCCGTAAGAGTCTAAACTTTGAGAATTATAGGGATTTTTATCATTGGAATGCATAATAATCAATATTGAAAATAGACTTCTTACATTACAGGAGCTCTAATGGCTCAAAAGTATTTTTAATTTTTCCCAGTTTTTCTCTTTGTTTTGGAATAAAAACTAGGTTGCATTTTGAAGACTAGACCATTACACTTTTTTGTATGCTGTTGTTTCTTGTAATACAGTGGTTCCCAAACTGGGGTATAAAATAGAATAGTCATCAAGAAGTCAAGTGACAATAGGGATGAACCATCTACATCGGCCTCTTCTATGGAGAATTGCAGCAGCCTTGTATATGGCAGGGCTCAACAATAAGGCGATACGCTCAAGCTAGTGTATAGAATCCTGGCCTGATTGGACCAGTGCTGCCTTTTCACCAAAGTTTACCTTGGCTGCGACTGTCTGTCAATTGGGAAAGAAAATCTTAGGGTGCTTTGACACATAGAAGTTTGTTTCGGAATCTCGTTTTCCCTGTTAAGGCTGATTTATACTTCTGCGTCAAACGCCGGCGTATGCTATGGCGCTGACGCATAGCCCTTCGGCGTGGCCATCGCCGTCACTGACGTGCACCTCTCAAAAAATGTAACTACACGTCGCAACAACGCGTAGCAAAAGCTCTGTGATTGGTCGGCTTGGTAGCGCTGACGAGTCTGGGCGGGACAGAGAGTCGCGCGAATGGCGCGAGCGATTGTTTACAAGTGTGGAGTCCCGTGAAAGAGCTCCGGATGGAAAGTTTTGTTTTGTGTTTACCTCATAGTTAAAGTTGTTGCACGTCCGCCAGTTCCTGCCTCAAAATGAGCGAGTTTGAGCCACTTGTTCATCCCGGAAGTGTTCAGGAAAAGCAAAAAAGCAGAGAAGAAACTTGAAACAGAGGAACATTTACACCTCACTGCCAACTAGCGTTTCGGAAGTGTTTTTGCAGACCGACAGAGACAGCGCGCAGAAGTATAAATGCACAGCCACGCGCGTTGCCTGCGCCGTGGGTTACGCCGGTCACTTGACGCAGAAGTATAAATCAGGCTTTAGTGCGGTTTGTTTGGCATATGTGAATACAGCACTAAATCCTCGCATGGAGCGGATCGATTGTAGTGAGAAAACAAAACAATCCAACAAACTAATGACACTTCTTTAATAGATTGATTAATTCAATAGATATTTACAAAACCTGACAACTGAAACGAAACTGTGTATGAGAAAGTCTAACCTCTCTGATTTTTTTTATTTGGTGACTATGTCTGTGGGTGTTTTATATTATATACGCAACTGTTAAAAAGTTTAGGGTCAATATGATTGTTAAATGTTTTAAAATAAGCTACTCCTGCTCACCAAGTCTGCGTTTATTATAAATACAGTATATATTGTAGAATAGTGAAATTTTATTGCATTATAAAATAACTGTTTAAAAGTAGTTTGACATTTAATGTAATTATTTATTCCAGTGATTTTAAAGATGATTTTTCAGCTTCATCACTCCACTCTTTAGTCCCATGAGCCTCCAAAAATCACTCTGATATTAATTATTATTATTGTTGTTTTTATTGTTATTATTATTATTATTATTATTATTATTATTATTATTATTATTATTAATGTTAATAGTAATAAAAGCAATAATGACTTAAAATTATTTTACATTTTACTAAATGTTTAACGATTACATTTTTTACATTTAATAAATATAGCCTTGATAAACTGAATAGTTTTCCCAAAAAAAAGATAAGAATGTATAATTTATAAAACTCACCCTAAACTTTTGAGCGGTAGAGTAAAACACACACACACACACACACACATACACACACACACACACACACACACACACACACACACACACACACACACACACACACACACACACACACACACACACACACACACACACACACACAATCAATCAAATTTAGTGACATCACATTGTATTTTTTTTTAATTGTCTGTTGTATTTAAAAAAAAATGTTATGCTGAATAAAAACGATAGGTATTACAATCATGTTTGGCTTTTGAAACATTAATTTAAAATACTGTGAAGGTGAAGGTGAAGAGGCTCAGGCAGAAACAGAGAAATCCAGCAGAGATGTTCTAATGAAGAGAATTAGGCCTACGCTAGAGACTAAAAAAATGTCAAGTAATAAACGCAAATATAGTGACCGTTACATTGGTTTCGAGTTTACATGGATTGGAGATGCAGAAAATTCAAATCCACAGTGGTGAGAATTTAGCAAATAGCAGTCTTAAGCCTTCAAATATGGTCTGGCATTTGCAAACAAGACACAGCCACTTACAAGGCATGCCTGTAAGTTTTTTTTTTTCCCCCAAGGAAAATTGGTGGAACAAAGTAGTTGCTTTCATCCGAAAAGTTGCACCATCGGTTTCCTGGGTACACAGCAGCATCCAGGCTCTAGCGATGAAAAACATGCCAGAGGAACGATCAGAACTACAGGTGATGAAACAAGCATTACGTGCATTTTTTGCATGTTTAAATGTCTGGTCCTTCAGGATTTGATTTTAAACTAATCTTTCAATAACACACATTCAGTTAGTGTAGGAAGGCAGTAAAGAGTGAAAAATAAAAGCACGAAGTTGCAAGCATCAAGCATCTTTGCAAAGGTTTAGATCAGTGGTTCTTAAACTTTTTTTTTATCAAGTACCACCTCAGAAAAAAAAAATTGTCTCTCCAAGTACCACCAAAATAAGCATAAAAAATATGTATTGAAATACAGTAGCGTAGTAGGCCTAGTAATGCAGCTACAACTGTGCACAGTTAAAAAAACGTGGCAGATTACCTAAGAAATATAGGCTATATGTCATATATGGCATATTATATACATCATTTTTGATCAATTTTGAAATATATGTAGCATGTACATGACATATTTCATCCCTCCGTGTACCACTAGAAGGAAGTCTGCGTACCACTAGTGAGGATCTGTGATGAATGGAAAGAGAAGCCCGGAAACTGGAACAGCTTGGGTTGTGGTTTGAGAAGACTTGGGTCTACATCTTTTCCTGTGATCTCTGGTTCCCAGATCAGAAGTACTCTCTGGGAGGTAGCCTTGGTCACTAGCTTTAAAAAGGATGGTTTTGTAACACCCTTAGGAGCTTTGACGAACAATGAAAAGTTACCTTCCCAAAGAAGTTTTATGGTTCATTGTCCCTAAGCTGGTTCTTTGTCCCTGTGCATATGCATTTTGAGATTTGAACAGATTTGTGTGTGTTAAGCTTAAATTAAGACAACATAAGCACCTGTTAGTTTTAATTGTGGATAAACTTAAATAATTTTGAACTTTTGTCAGCTAATTTTATCTGATGGGTTGAGTGGGATCGAAATTGCTGATGTAGCGCTCTTCTGCCTGTCCAGAGATGACATGTCAGTATCTCATTATTATTCATAGCTGAGTTTTTGATAATATGAGAAGATGCTGCTTCTTAATTATTCATGAGAGCATTTGCTTTTCAAAAACAGAATTTGCCAAGCTGTGAGGCTGCGGCCACGCATGGCATACAGTATTTAGACGTTCATGAAGGTCGTGTGTTTTTGTTTCCATGTTCCATGGTTTTCCCCGCGATACTGTAAGGGCTGACACAGCAAAGCTGTTGGTGTGCAGCAAGCTTTTTTGTTAAGGGTGCTGTACGAGAATTGGAGAATGGCAGACGTTGGGCCCTATCATACACCCGGCGCAATATGGTGCAAGACGCGGCGCAATAGTCTTTTACTAGTTTCAGCTTGGCACAACAGTCGTTTTGAGGCGTTGCGCTACGCTGTCTAAAAAGCAAATGCATTTGCGCTCATATGTGCGGCCATAGGCGTTCTGGTCTAAAAAGGAAGGCGTTCTGCGGCGCATTGCTGGTGCGTTGCTATTTTGAGAAACTAAAATAGATTTTTCAATAGACCAAAACAAACCCGGTCTAAAGTCGAGCGCAGAGTTGCGCCTCGCTTACACACTGCTTAATACACACTGGAAGATGTAGAGCAATACACAAATATCTTTATATATGAAAAAATTAAATATTCTGGATATATATGTAGGATATTAAAAGAATATATATATATATATATATATATATATATATATATATATATATATATATATATATGAGCAATTCCATGAAAATGTCAACCTTGCCATGAAAAGAAAAATGTTTTCACCAAAATAGCGAAACCGTTTCTACATTTTTTGCGCAGGCAAGTGTTTTACAGTACTTTAAAAATACTTAAAAATGTGTCTGTCAATGTTTTCAAACTATTATACTTGATTTGCCAAAGTCACACAAATGGCAATTTCACATCCGTCACATCCATAACAAAGCTTTTCCCTCAAAAATGCAAAAATGTCAAAATAAAATAAAATCAATCAGTTTTGTTCTATAGAGAGCCAACTCTTATCCTTTTGTTAAGGAATATTTATTTTGGGTTGTGCAGTTTAATTCACAAAATTTCTACGAAATATGTTGTATACTGTAAACTCGCAGACTTTTTTTGTCACATTCATAACGCTTTTCTTATTTTCCTCTTTTAAAGTATAAAAATGTTCACAGATTGAATTTTTTTGATCCCATAACTCTGTGGTTAGTTGTTTTGGAAAATATAAACAGATGATTCAATATAATGTTAACGTATACTTTCTCTGCGAATTTATGTTTTGAATTTTTACTGCAAATGTCACATCCATAACGCTGGAATCAGCCATATATATATATATATATATATATATATATATATATATATATATATATATATATATATATATATATATATATATATATATATATATATATATATATATATATAGGATGTAAATATAAAGCATTAAAATATTACAAAAAATGTTATTTTCTAGCCTACATAAATATGAAAAACCACTGCTTTTTATGCCTTCTTTATCTCGGGAGGCTTTTTCAGTTCATTCATAACTATTTGCTTTTGTATAATGTTATTATTATTTGCAGTATTATTTATTATGTGCATAATTATATTAGTTTTTTTTTTTTAAAGCAAGCTTAGATTTGCCCACCTGCAGGTTTTAGACCATATGGGCCACAGCATGTGTTTTAGGATATAACTCAGGTTTTTGGACACACTTCGTTATTATTGTTCATTTATTCGTTTGCTGGAAATCAGAACTGAATTTAGAATTAGTTTTAAAACAAATATTTGCACTTAATAAACAAAATTAATTATTTATAGGCTAATTGATGTCTGTGCATAAAGGTTTCCCTATCCACAAGAACGAAAGTGAAAGTAGATCATTTATCTCTCGTTCTCGGTAGATGCTCTGTTTAACTGCTCCAAAAAAAAAAAAAAAAAAAAAACTGTTAACTGTTTGCTTGTGAAATGCTCAGTTTTTCCACTTACACTTTAAGTCATGTAAATAGCAAATGCGATTATGGCACGACACAAGGCTTTTAAAGGGAATGGGAGATGAGACTCTGATTGGTTTATTTTCAAAACACACCTATAACTCATTAAGAAAATAAACTCAACCCTTTTAGACCATGCTCCACAGCGCAAAGCGGATTTTCCCGTCCTTAAATTAGCAAAAATGCGTTCTGACACGCCCTGAAAGCGTTTGCGCCCTGCGTTTTGTGCTTTTCGCATGGACCGTCAAAATAGAGCCCATTGTCTTTTATCAGTTGGGGTTTTTACCATTCAGACACATGGCCTATCCATACTGCTGTGTTCGCCTTTATTTAAAATCCTACAGATTACCAGCAGGGTTAATGGTTAAAATACACATGACATGACACTGCTAGACATAGCACTGTGTTTATTCAGACCCAGGGATTCATAATGATATAGCAAATTGTGGTTATGTGTATATATTATACGAAATTACAAATTTATCGTATATACAGCATGGCATTAAATTACTTAATGTTTTTTCTTTGCATTTTACTCTGTAAACCATAAAATCTTTGGTCTCCTCAAGTTTTGTGGCTGACTTTGTGAGCCAACGGACAGGGGTATGCTTCGCTCCCCTCTTTTCCCCTGCTCTGCTGGCCACGCCCTCTTCTCGCTCTGCTCACTCCTCCCTCTGCCCCATCATGAAGCTTTTTTTTTTTTTAATTTTGAACTGAAAGAGGGGCGTTTCATGGCCCTTTAAAATGTAACATGTTGCACATATATTAACATAAAAGGTAAACGATCGTTCAGTACACCAAATTAGCTTTACAGGGACATCAAACATGAACTATCTATGATCTTGTTAAAATGTTGTTTAAACATTAATTCCAGGAGTATTATAACACAGAAGATTAATACACAAGCAAGAAACTTGTTCCAAACACCTAATTACACATTGAGAGGGAATAAAGGATTACATGGAAAGAAGCATAAGTATTAAGTTGGGTTTTATAGGTGCATGACTGCGTTTTTGTCCAACAGAACAGCACATTTATTTCCATGAGGTAAATACATTTAGAATCGGATTACACACTAACAATTGCTCTTGCTAGATGGAAGAAGTTTATTTGTTAAATAAAGCTAAATAATTATTTGTATGATCAGCCACCAACATAGTGGTGCAATAGGTAGTGCTGTCGCCTCACAGCAAGTAGGTTGCTTTTTCGTGCCTCGGCTGGGTCAGTTGGCGTTTCTAGGTGGAGTTTGCATGTTCTCCCTGCGTTCGCATGGATTTCCTCCGGGTGCTCCTCCACAGTCCAAAGAAATGCGGTACAGGTCAATTGGGTTGGCTAAATTGTCCATAGTGTATTAGTGTGAATGAGTGTGTGTGTGGATGTTTCTCCGTGATGGGTTGCAGCTGGGTTGAGTAGTAAGCAACGTATCTGTGAAGGGGGGCGTGTGTGCACGAGAAGTACTTGAAGAGCGGTGGGGGTGAGTTGCGCACGACGTACCTGAAGAGCTAGTAGGAATGCAGTGGAAAGAGGGGTGTGCAACATATTTAAAGACCGGGCAGGAGATGCGCGATTTCCGGGAGATTATAATTCATTTGCGGGCATATATTCATCCGCGAGTGTCTATGCATTTTAGGGATACTCCCGCAACTTCCGGGAGACTTAGGATGTCTGACATGCTCACGGTTAACTTTATGCAATTTAATAATCTGTTTAAAGTGAAAGCAACCGGTGCTGCTTACAAGAAGACACATTTTGAGCTCTTAAAAGCATCAGGACTGTGGGCCATAAAACACTAAGCAGACTGATTGACTATCCTGTGAGCTGTGATGCTCTGAAAATAAGATGTTTCTTTTCCGGACAGAGCGGCCCATGTGACATAATCTGCAGCCCATTGGTTCTTTTCTTTATTGACATTGGGCTGACCCAATCACAAACTTCCATGTTGGGCTCTGTGTAAGCGTTGTATTTGTCAAAATAGTCAAGAGTCACGCCTGTTTCACATGCACGAGATAGCAGAAGCGGCGAGCAGGCATTTGCCTTTTGCGTCTGCATTCTGCAGCATGCAGCGGAGCACAGATCAATATATTCCTGTCTATTCTATCTAGTTATCTATATGTCCTATGTCTTTATAAATATACGTTTAAAAAATTTTTTTTTTACTTTTAATCTGCACCAGGGCACGCGTCAACTTCCTCCTATGCTGTTTCCTTAACCTGCAAGCCTTTGTTTTACAAATTTTAAAGAATGACTGCTTCTCAAGCTCTATGAGGAGTGTCAGTCATGTATTTTAAGATGTACGCGGTCAGAAGAAAATCGCATGAGAAATCATGACATTGTGTTTTAGATCGTCAACATGATGTAGGCTTATAGTGACAATAATATTTATACAATATGGTAAGAATAATATTTATACATTACCAAACTAGTGTGCAACTTAAGCAATTTTTTTAACATTTAGTTTTGTACTGCGTTTGTTGTCCACAAAAACTGTTGTAAAAACACACGTCTGGTCTGAGGTTCTCCACCGGAGAAACATCAGTCTATAGCGATCGATGATTGACTCCTGTACTAATAGACTATTACACTTTTCCCCTGGAATTCTGCTTAATCAGTGTTAATACATGGAAATTGAATTGAAGTCTATTCGGATTTCACTGACAGCCAAAATGTTGCCTTGTTTTAGCTAAGACATCTATGAAAAACAAAATTGCTTGGTGGGATGTCTCATTCAGCATTCTCTTTTAAATGAGCAAAGGCAAACCAAGATTGTGAAATAATTTTGTTTTAGACTTGACCTCTCTCATCTCTCTCTCTCTCTCTCTCTCTCTCACTCTCTCAGAACTATACCCAGTACATCCCACTCTCTGTCTATGACCTACAGACATGGATGGGAAGTCCCTCCATCTTTGTGTATGACTGTTCTAATGCAGGCATCATCGTAAAGTCATTCAAACAGTTTGCATTGCAGAGGGAGCAGGAGCTGGAGGTTTGTGGCATTACACACACATACACACTTCATTTATTTATTTTTTTAATTCATTATTGATTCATTAATTCATTATTGTTGGGAATAATACAATACTTGTAGGAGGTATTACTTTATAATGACTGCACAATATGAATCAATTGTTTAGCATTAGCAGTAGTTAATTCATTATTTGATAAGCATTAACTCTGCATTTATTCATTCATTAATTTTCCTTCAGCTTAATCCCTTATATGTCAAGGGTCGACATAGTGGAATGAACCTTCAATTATTCCAGCATATGTTTTACGCATTGGATGCTCTTCCAGCCACAACCCAGTACTAGGAAACACGCATACACTCTTACTTTGACACACACACTCCTACACTCCCACCCACACTTCTTTGTGGGTGGGAGCGTGAATAAACATGAATACTTCTGGCGGAGGTGGGAGAAATTAAAATATATCAGACTGAAAAATCCATCCCCCGCAGGTCTCTTTCCTATTGTTATGCCCTGTGTGGATCGGAGGATGGAAAGGGGCTATATATATTTTTTCTCAACATCTGGTTAAAGGAAAAGTTGAAAGGATTTTTTTCAGCAGATTTCAAAACATAATAGTTTTAATAAAAATGTTTCAATAACTAATTTATTTTATCTTTGCCATGATTACAATACATAATATTTCATTCATTCATCTTCTTTTTCGGCTTAGTCCCTTTATTAATCTGGGGTCGCCACAGCGGAATGAACCGCCAACTTATCCAGCACGTTTTTACGCAGCGGAAGCCATTCCAGCTGCAACCCATCTCTGGGAAACAACCATACACACTCATTCACACTCGTACAATACAGACAATTTAGCCTACCCAATTCACCTGTACCACAAGTCTTTGGACTGTGGGGGAAACCGGAGCACCCGGCCAAAACCAACGCAAACGCAGGAAGAGCATGCAAACTCCACACAGAAATGCTAACTGACCCAGCCTTCTTGCTGTGAGGTGGCAGCACTACTTACTGCGCAACTGCGTCATAATATTTCATACATAATATTTAACTAGGTTAATTAGACAAGTTTGGGTATTTGCATAGAAATATACATTAGATATTGCACATGGGCCTTGAGCATGCATCAACACCCCCCAGCATAATTGTACCTATCAGTGCTCTCAGGACAAAAGTCATTAAACTGCACTTAATCAAGACCAAAGTTAATCTGAAGATGCTGGATTTTTGTGCTGCGTATGGGCAGAGATGGCAAAAGTAGGCACATCCTTTACTCAAGTAGAAGTCTAAAACAAGTCATGTTTAAAACAACTCTGGTAAAAGTTGAAGTACTCATTACACTTTTGTACTCAAGTAAAGTTAAAGAAGTACAGCCTTGAAATATGGACTTAAATAAGAAGTATTCAGTACTAATACCAGTTTTAGTTTCACAGTGGTAACTACACTGCAAGTCATGTGTACATCCATACAAAATAACTTGCATTTAATAAAAAAAAAAAAGTTGTTGCTAATTTTCTGTTGCAAATTAGCCCAGCAGTTTCACTATAATATTGTCCAACAACACTGCTCAAAAAGTTTACAGTTGTTGAGCTGCCATACTCGTTCATATACTCTAAAACGTAAATTCTATATAGGCCTGTATTTATAACTAATACATGTTTTAAATTTAACACTTTCATTTTGGACATACTTGGGACATTTTGTCTAACTTTGGACATTTTGTCCAAACCATATTGCCGTTTTTTTTTTCTTTTGATTAAAAAAACGAAACAAAAACAAATGTATTTGACTGCAAAACATTTTTTGTATAATGCTAAAGCTGCTTCATTTTCTTTAAACAGCAACACTTCTGCAGCTCATATGATTTTTGATTTGTATTTAGTTTAGTTAGTTTTCAATGTATTGTGTCTATTTTATAAAGCCATTAATGCTGTTAATACATTTTTGCTTTAATTTCTTCACGGGATAAATTCCTAATCCTTTGCATTTATATATTTATAAATCACCCTGTATAAATACACTTGCTGTTCTAACATATTTATCTAGCAATTTATTTAACAAATATAAATGAAGACAACAGTGCAATATAAATATAAATGTTAAAACTATAAAACAGTATAAATTCTGTACTAGTAAATATAAACTCTCAATGCATAACCTATTTATAAAGTAGTTAACCTCTTTAGTACTAACTGTACAAACACTGACAATAAAGCACATGATTGTTAAAGTGATGTTTGTTTAAAAGATTAGAGAGGTACAGTACACCATGGTTGAAAGCAGACATAAGAATTTAACCCCATTTAAATGATCTTATTGCCCTTTATAAACATGACATCACCATGTTTACATACCTGATTCCCTGTCACATCCCCATTTGCCATTCTTGCTGTTCCCATACTAAGCTTAATAAACACGCTTGCGTATAGCGCATGATCATAGGTTGAAAAAGCCGCCCACTGCAGCATGCAGGCGCGCAACAACAAATACCATCAGGCCTTTCACAGGAACTAGGAAATATATCAGTCATTTCCATTTTAGCTGAGTAGCTGTGTATAATCAGATATGAAATATATGAAAAAATAACATGATTTCTTTCAAGTGAAACATGAGCACATATTGCTTTGCATCTTATTAACACAGTCAAGCCCTAAAATTAAATTCTGGACCACCCTTTTAACAAAGTATTTGTACTTTGTTACTTTCCATCTCTGCGTACAGGTGTAGTAATGAGCAAAGAAAACAAAGCATAAAGGCATAACATTTCATAGGTAAGATTTAGTTTTTTTAATGATTTTGTTTGTTACAAACTTTTGTGCTAAACAAGTGTTCTTGATGAAAATATTATCACTTACTGCACTGACCATAAGGCAAAGTAGCACCAACTTGCACTAAATTCTAGGCTTATGCTAGTTTGGTTGAATAAAATCATCAAAAATGTAAATTTAATATGACAACAAGACACTGATGCCAGAAATGTGCATCGTTGTTGGTTAATTGAATGATTTTTATTTTTTTTTTAAAGGTAACCTATAAGAGTGTTCGGTAACATAATGTAACAGTCTGCGCCTGCGCCTCAATGTGCATACTTTCCATCCTAAATTATTGAACATTAATAATGTTACATACTGTACCATTTAGATCAGAAAGGTGCATTTGCACATTGGGAGGCAGGAATATTGGTTCACATGAATCGTTCGTAACAAAAATTAATTTATGTGATGTGTATTTTTACATTTAGAAACGATTCGCTCCCTTCGTTACAATTATAGGGGAAAGGGGGTGTGATTCTTTACGTGGATTGGGTTAAATTTAACAGGGATGGAGGATAATACATTTTCATGCACACAGACACACACTCTTTGTCAGCAATGCCAAAGACTTTAATATATTTTTTTAAAAATGTGCATATTGGCCACCAGAGAAAACTTCCGATCATAGATGGTGTACCCATGTGTATATATCTATGAACCCAGATGGTCAACAATTTTTATTTGCAAATAAAGTAAGACGTGTGAACAAAAAGCCTGTATGGTGTTGAGTTCCTTGTAGATGCAGTGCATAAGAAAACAAGCCAAAGACGGACTAAAACACAGACTAATATTACAACTAAATGCTATTTACAATATGTGAGGGTGAGGTGCAATGCTAATGTGCTTTGGTAGTGGTAGGGATATACATTTAACATGTAAGCATTTAACAGATGCTTTTATCCACAGTAACTCAGACCCGTGAACAGACAGTGAGCAGTGGGATGCCTGGGGAGCAGTCAGGGGTTCTGTGCTTGTGGTATTAAAGGGTGAAGAGAGTGTTTTACCCACCTACAATCATGCCGGTGCCGGGACTTGAACCTGTGTTCTTTGGATCTCAGGTTCATCTCTCTTACCATAAGGCCATGGCTGGCCTCAATTACAGCGATAGTAATTTGTTTGATTAATGAATTTTGATCAGTTTACTTTTTATAGAATAAAAAATAAATAGTAATAGTAAGTATATAATAAACAGTTACATTGGACAGATTAAATCAGAATGACTGTTAATAAAATTAACAGAGCACATCAGAAAATTAACAAAGCAGTAACAGCATTTACAGCAACAGTAGCAACAGTAACATCAACAGCAGCAACAGGTAAAAGAAACAAGATATAAATCCCGGGAAATGTTTAGTGTGTTGTGTTGACATCAGAGCAAAATAATTTCATCTTTTTGACATATATGATTTAATTCTGTTTACTTGTTTCCTTTTTCTTATAATAGGTGGCAGCAATAAACCCAAACCACCCACTAGCTCAGATGCCTCTGCCTCCCTCGATGAAAAACTGCATTCAGCTGGCTGCCTGTGATGCCAGTGAACTCCTACCCATGAATCCTGACCTCCCTGCTGACCTCTTCACTTCTTGTCTCACCACACCAATCAAAATTGCTCTACGCTGGTAAGAAATGTTAAATTGTATTTATAATGTGGAAAACAATATTTTGATCTAAATTTTAAGACTCAGAAAAAAATATCTATGGCTCTGTGTGATGAGGTGTGAACTATCATTACTAATGTGACAAAGACAAAGGATTAAATAATGAGCTGCATAGTGGGCCATCCGGATGAGGGGTGACTGGGGGGAGAGGAGGTGGACAAAACAAGTTTAAACATTTTCTGTTTTTAATTTATTGAGAAAATGTTTAGCTATCCCACAAAATAACTTAAGATTCACTTACAAGTGCAGTTAAACAGTTCAAAAGAAGTGTTTATACACATATACATGCACAGGTGCTGGTCATATTAAAATATCTTCAAAAATTTGACTTATTTTACTAATTCCATTCAAGAAGTTAAACTTGTGTAATGAATACAATGCAAAAGAGGCTGGCAGTTCACAGAGCTCTGTGTTTAAGCATAATAATAGAGAGATGAAAGGAAGGAAAAGATGTGGTATGTACATAAAATAGGGATAACCACACCCTAGAGAGAATTATGAAACAAAACCAAGTCAAAAATGTGGGGGAGATTCACAAAGAGTGTACTGCAGCTTGGAGTCAGTGCTTCAAGAACTTCAACGCACAGACATATGCAAGACATGGGTTTGAGCTGTCGTATTCCTTGTGTCAAGCCACTCTTGAACAACACACAGTGTCAAAAGCATCTTGCCAGGGCTAAAGACTGGACAGTTGTGGAGTGGTCCAAAGTTTTGTTTCTGTTTGAAATCCGGGTCCCAGATTCTGAAGGAAGAGAGGAGAGGCACATATTCCACATTGCTTAAGGTCCAGTGTAAAGTATTTACAATCATGGTTTGAGGTGCCATGGCATCTGCCGGTGTTGCTCCACTGTGTTTTCTAAGGCCCAAGATCAATTGCCGTATTTCCACTGTCGAGCCAGGGCTTTTATCGGGCCAGGCCAGGGCAATCGCCTGGGAGGTTAAGTAGTGAGGCCGAAATCATGTCACGTTTCCACTGTCGGGCTAGTAGCTCGCAGCGTGTTTGCAAACCCTGCCCCCAGAACGTCCCCTGAATTAAATGTCACACAACCCGCCCACTTTATTGGGAATCAGGCTGAAAAAGCACACCATCGCACCTTCACGAAACCATTAAAATAAAGACAACCGAAACAAACAACTGACTCGTCACTGTACAGCATTACATTATGTCTACACACAGGCCTGTGTATTTCCATTCATTATATTTGTTCACTCACCTACCAACTGTTGGCATCGACTGTTAGGTCTCGCCACTAACGCAGGGACCCAGGGCAGTGAATGCACCCAGCCATAATATAAAACCACAGAAATTCTCATCCTCGTTTTGATAGACATCGTCAAACATTTAGCCCAAATGCTCCAGAAAGACCTAAAACATATAAATTTTCCCCTATGCTATATGACACTTAATAGGTAATTCCCCTTTTTTAAGAGGGTAATTTAAGGATGTTGCCTATTATTCAGTGATCTAAAGTAAAGGAATTTTTAAGTGTTTTAGCACATAAGAGCAAGTAATAAAATGTAGCCTATATTTCGTTGTGCTCAGCAGCTATTAACTAATAAAGCTCTACATTTAAAGTTTAATTTTTAAAATTTTCCACTTCATATAAAAACATAAACACTTCTTTGAGAACATAGAAAACATTTTGTATTTGCAGCTTTTCCAATGCATTTGTAAGGCAGCGCTGCGCAGGACTGGGTAAAAAAAAGGTAGTTTCTGCTTCACTTACCCAAAAATGCTCTGTTTACATGATTTGATTAATATCATCATATCCAAACCCTTTATAAATAAAATTTTAAACCTCTAGAATTTATTGTTTTTAGAAAATATTTAAAATCTTTTTTTCGGATAGGCCTTTGTAAAATGAAAGCTATATATGGCTTAAAAACTGTTTAATTTATGTATTGTATATACCTACATTGTTATAGGCAGCTTTTGTTTGTTTTATATTGGTTAATTTATTTAATGTGATTTTATTATATCTGATATTTGTAATTCTTTAAGTTATTTCAATATAGCTTAGGCTATTTTATTGAGATATGTCACTATTGTTTTGAGCCTACAAAAGTGGACAAGTAATTTGTAAAGCTGTATGTCTTTCTGTTGTATTCATGTTTTGTATTATCTCTAAAATAAATTAAAAACCAAAGAACCCGCTTGCGGCATCAACAGAGCTGTAAATCGCACGCTCTTTTGCCTGGTCTCTCACACACATACAGGCATCTAACGCACATGTGTAACGCACACACCTTTTAAACTTGACGAAAACTCTCGACAACCTTTACTGGCTGCTGTTTCTTTAATATGGTGTAAATATTATAATTTGTAAATGAAACATTAAGAAGGATGCAGCAAAGATAAGTCACTTATAAATTTAAACTTTATTATTTTATGCAAGACCATTACACATAAGGGCGATTTTAAGCAAAAAGACCCCAAGCCTAGCCAATAAGGCTATCTTAATCTGACCAGCTATGTTTTATTTCCCTTATTTATTTGTTAGGCTCATGTACTCGTGTGCGATTGGAAAACTAGTGTAATGACGGCACAACATCTTTAACAGACTCGGGCAAAGTCTGCCTCTGCTTTACTCCGCCCCGAAACCCTAGCTGGCCTGAGGTATTAGGCAGGCCGAAAAAGGCTGGACACTGGCCCCGAGAAAGCCCCGCTTTGACAGTGACAGTGACAGTGGAAACGCGACTGGACTTGGCACGCCCTGGCTTGCTTGCTATAGGCTCGATAGTGGAAACGCGGCTAATGTAGCTCTATTCCAGGATGTTTTAGAGCACTTCATGTTTCCTGCTGCTGACCAACTTTATGGAGATGCATATTTCGTTTTTTAACAAGACTTGGCACCGGCACACATTGCTAAAGCTATCCTAAGTATCCCTGTATGGCAGTGGTTCTTAATTCCAGTCCTTGGGCCCCCCGCCCTGCACAGTTTGCATGTCTTGCTTGTTTAACGCACAAGGACCAGGTAATGGATCTCTCTGTTAATAATATTAGCAGAAGTAGGTGTGTTAAGTAAGGAAGACATACAAAATGATCAGGGCAGGGGGGCTAGAGGACCGGAATTATCAACCACTGCCTTAACCCCATAGAAAATCTATGAGGTATTTTGAAGAGGAAGATTCAATATGCCAGACCAAACAATGCAGAAGACCTGAAGGCCACTATCAGAGCAACCTGGGCTTTTAGAACAACTGTGCAGTGCCAAAGACTGATTGACTCCATGCCATGCCACATTGTTGCAGTAATTGAGGAAAAAGGAGCCCCAACTAAACATTGTGTGCTGTGCATGCTCATACTTTTCATATTCATACTTTTCAGTTGGCCAAGATTTCTAAAAATCTTTTCTTTGTATTGGTTTTAAGTTACATTCTAATCTTTTGAAATTCTAATTTTGGGGTTTTCATAAGTTGTCATTATAATTAAAATAAACAAACACTTGAAGTAAATCAGTCTGTGTGGAATGAATGTGTACACAATACAATTTTCATATTGAAAACCTTTTACCCATGGCACATGCTTACCTACATGTAACAAACAAAAAATAATGTGATTTTATTAATATTTTTTTATTTATTATGGCACTGTTATGCACTGTTGCTTTTCTATGGGTTAAATGTTTTTTTTTAAATACTGTTGAAATAAGACAAAAGAAATCCACTATTTATTTTACTTTTGTTCCATTCAGAAGCATGTAAAATCTGCTGCTGACATTTGTACAGTATTGTCAAAGCATTTTAGATATGTATACCATATCTAATGTATAAACATTAAATATCTAATGTATTATATCATCAAATTAACAAATACACAGCTAATGTGAAATAAATGACATAAAGGAATAAAAACAGAAAATATCTCTAAAAATGATAAAACAATTAAAATAATAAAAAAGTGTGCATCATTTAAATAAGGCAAATGAGTTAACCATTTCTAACAAAATGTACAAATGGTGTACAAATATTTTGCAGCCAGTTTAGATGTTTTTTTCAGGTACAATATATAGCAGGGGTAACCAAGCTTAGAAGGCTGATGTCCTGCAGATTTTAGCTCCAACCCTAAACAAACACACCTGAACAAGCTATTTAAGATCTTACTAGGTATACTTAAAACATCCAGGCAGGTGTGTTAAGGCAAGTTGGAGCTAAACCCTGCAGGGACACCGGTTCTCCAGGACAGAGATTGGTGATATTATGGTATATTATAGAATTAATTATTTAATATTTCTCTCACACTCTCACGGCTGTCCGCGCACAGTCAGCTGCGAAGCCAAGTGAATATAAATAAAAATGTAATGCAAAAACGCTTACAACTAACAACTTTAGAAAGCGAAAGCAAATGCCAAATCCCGGACATTTTAGCAGATTTAGAAACCCCAGACGGATGTTTTTTAAGTCCCAAAAAGGTGCATGTCTGTGGTTTAGAGCATGTGAGATGGTTTGTGGGAGTGTTTTCAGTTTTCGTGCACACACAACAAGCAGTACGAAACGTGTAGGATGAGAGAAGATTTTCCACTGGTCAATCGATTGTGAATGTTTGGTTTTTGGGGACATACAAAAAAAGTATAAAATAATGATAATAAAAGTTAAAAAAAAATTAAAATTAATGACATTAAATATACTTGGGTGGGTGTTTATATACCTGGGTATATAACCCTGGGTATATAGACCTTCTTGCTGTGAGGCGACAGCACAACCTACTGCGCAACTGCGTCGCCTTGCTTGTTTTTATATTTTATGATTAGTTAACATTTGTAGCTAAGACATAATAAGTTATTTGTTTTTATCATCAGTAATCCCTGCATATCCCTCTACACTACGTTTCACCCAACATACATGACATTGAAGTATACATTTTACTTACTTGTGTGTCAAATTGTGTTTATGTCTGTTCGTTTGTTCATTTTGTCCACCAGTCTTCCGGGTTGTGCCATGATGGTTGCAGGAAGCAGAAGGGGCCAAAAAGATGATGTGCAGCATTTTAGTCATGCGCTGTTTTTTATGTAAGGGGGTGAAGAGACTGTGGGGAAAATGGAAAAGGAGTTTTTAAAGATGTGAATATGCAAATAAATCATTTGTGTAGTTGAAGTTAATTTTCTACTACAAATTAAGTGTATAGAAGTATGAGATTCTTACCTGAATGATTTATGTTTTAATATTGTATTTCCATACTTACCTTAAACTCGCCTAACATGGTTTAATCCAGACTGAGCAGAGTCTAGTGGCTATAAAAGAGCAGCTCGAGCTCAGTTAGGAGTGGTGTAAGTGTGAGAGTTGTGGTGTAAAGGTTGGTTGTGGAGAGTCTTTGAGAAGCTGGACAGCAAATACTTTGTATTTATAAATATATATAGAGGGTGACATAACAGTGGATTCAAACCTCTCCTCTCCCAATCCCACAAAAAAATAAAAATAAAATAAAATAAATAAATAAATATCCTGTCCCATTCCCATGCCAGAAATTCTCCCATTTCTGCCACTGTTTTAATTTTCTGGTCAGAATCTGTCAGTTGCTGTAAAATAAACAGTATAGATTACTGCATGTCCATTGCTCAGGTTTAATTGAACAAAAATAAACGTTTTTTATTTATTTATTTATTTATTTTTTATTTAACTGTGTGTATTTCACCCAAGTGAAGTAAAAAATAAATGATAAAAGAACTATATTAAACATCATAAAATTAAAGCAGTTTAGTCAGGCTTACCTTTTATCGCTCATCTATAACATGCTTCTTTACTTTCTTGTATTCCTCTTCAGTAATGGGAGATACAGTGATACATTGTGTCATATAATTTTTTTTTATTTTATTGACTACCTCCTGATATTTGAGGGAGCTCCTAGTTTATTACAGTCCCTCATATCCACTACGCTCAGATAATTGACTATTGATTATTTCCTGAGAAAAAAAAAAATCAACTGTTGGCTGTAAATTTTTCTCATTTCTGGAACCTAATCTCCAACTTCAGCTGTGCTAGGAACAGCCTAGCACAGTTAAGGAGACAGACACACACTGTCAGTTTAAAACTAGATTAAAGACACATCTCTTTGCATTAGCGTACACACAAAACGTAAATGCTTTTAAAATCCAAATACTCTAAAGGATTGTTAGGCTGCATTAATTAAGGCAACCGGAGCCGGGAACACTTCCTAAAAAGACAATATTAATTCGAACGCCATCTACAATTATGTTAGTCTGTTACTCCTTTTCCAGAGGGCTCCGTAATCCTGGACCAGGCTGTATCCTGCGCAGCTTCTGTGGTGGTCATTGAGGAGTGGAGAGCATGATTCCTGATACAGCCCAGTGACAGACGAGTCTGCATTTATCCTGTGGGCCAGCCTGAATACCTGCTGGTGACCTACTTAGACCTGCAGCTTCTCCACAATGGATGTCTAGCATTCTCCAGCCTCTGACGACTAGACTGCAGCTATGCACAAGACGTTTGGCCATAGAAGAAATGTTCGTGTCCAACTGAGCCTGGTTTCTCTCATTTTTTTTTTCTTCTTCACTTTCGCCAATTGGTATAGTTTGTTACTTGACACTGTTACCGCTTGCTTGGTTTGAGACTTGTTGAGCTGCGCATCGATGGATTTGCTCTTCAATGTTTGGACTTTCAGCAGTGAAATTTACATTACACTGAACTGAACTTCAACTCAGAAAACTGGACGCAGATTCAGTTTACTTTGTAAAGCTGCTTTGACACAATCTTGTCACACTCAAATAAATGTTCTGATGGATCCAATTGCGAGTGAACAAAAAAGTATTTATTTGACACAGTCAAACTCAAAACAAGTGCAAGGAATGAGTGCGGTGCTAGGGCTAGGAGAACAGGGCTGGTATCAGGCAGGATAACAGGTTCTTGTAGAAATTCCTTACGGTCCTGAGCACAGACAGATAGCACACATAAGCACACGTAACGAACTGACAAGGACACACAGAAAACGTCGCCCATATATAGGCACGAATATGAACCTCAGCTGGCAGACTCATCAAGCTAGCTGAGTGTCGTCATCACATGTGATCAAAACAGATAAACGTGGAGAACAAAAACAAAACAAACCCACATGATCAAACAGACACTCCGGAAAAGCGCACAAACCTGCAACCGTGACAAATCTACATTATCAAAGCGCTATATAAATAAAGATGAATTAAACTGAAATTACCTGTCTGCATATCTTTCAGCTGGCATGAGGTGTTTTCTTGTCAACTCTTTCAATTTGAAATTGTTTGTAACTTCACACTGTCCAGAAATGTCTGTTAGCAGGATTGAAGAGTCATTTTTATTCACCAATTGTTGTAGCCCTTCTTTCTTGTCTGACAACATTGGAACTTCTTTTACCATACTATTGGTGGTTGGCACTATTGCACTACTGCCACCAAAACGACACTACCAGTGTGTCATTAACATTAACAGCCATGCCAAAGCAAACAGGAGGATAACCTAAAGAGACAGAGCATCTAGAATAAAGTAAAAAATTAAAGTATATAGTTTATTATATAAACAGTGAATTTGTGCATCAGTGTTATTATGATGCCAACTCCCACTGACATTTTTTTGCACCTTTCCCAATCAAGTGATAATCAGTGATTTTGTTTCCTGTGACTCGTGAGACACCCCAAAAAATGTCAGCCTCTAGGTGTATAAGGTATACAATGCATCTGGAAAGTATTCATAGCGCTTCACTTTTTCTAAAAAAAATTTTAATGTTACAGCTTTATTCCAAAATGGATTAAATTAATTTATTTCCTCAAAATTCTAAACTCAATACCTCATTCATGACAATGTGAAAAAAATATTTTTTTAAATGTTCCAAATTTATTAAAAATAAAAAACCTGAAATATCACATGTATATTAGTATTCACAGTCTTTGCCGTGAAGCTCTAAATTGAGCTCAGGTACATTCTGTTTCCATCATTCTTGAGATGTTTCAGCAGCTTAACTGAAGTTCACCTGTAGTAAATTCAGTTGATTGGACATGAAAAGGCATACACTTGTCCAAAAAGGTCCGAGGGTTGACACTGCATGTCAAAGCACAAACCAAGCATGAAGACAAAGGAATTGTCTGTAGACCTCTGAGATAGGATTGTCTTAAGGCACAAGCCTGGGGAAGGTTACAGAAAAAATTGCTGCTGCTCTGAAAGTGCCAATGAGCACAGTTGCCTCAATCATCCGTAAGTGGAAGATGTTTGGAACCACCAGGACACTTCATAGAGCTGGCTGGCCATTTAAGCTGAGTGATTGGGGGAGAAGGGCCTTAGTCAGGGAGGTGATCAATAACCCGATGGTCACTCTGTCTGAGCTCTAGCATTCTTCTGTGGAGAGAGGAAAACCTTACAAAAGGACAACCATCTGTGCAGCAATCCAACAATCAGGCCTGTATGGTAGAGTGGCCAGATAGAAGCCACTCCCTGCCTGGGATTTGCTAAAAGACATCTGAAGGACTCTCAAACCATTAAAAAAAATAAATTCTCTGGTCTGATGAGACTAAAATTGTACTCTTTTGAGTGAATGCCAAGTGTTAAGTTTAAAAAAAAAAAAAAAAAAACAGGCACTGCTTATCACCAGGCTAATACCATTCCTACAGTGAAGCATTGTGGTGGCAGCATCATGCTGTGGGGAAGTTTTCCAGCCGCAGCAACTGAAAGACTAGTCAGGATAAAGGGAAAGATTAATGCAACAATGTACAGAAACATCCTGAATGAAAACCTGTTTCAGAGTGCTCTTGACCTCAAACTGGGCTGACGGTTCATCTTCCAGCAGGATAATGACCCAAAGCACACTGCCAAAATATCAATGGAGTGGCTTCACAACAACTCGGTAAATTTCCTTGAGTGCCCCAGCCAGAGGCCAGACCTAAATCCCATTGAACAACTCTGGAAAGATCTGAAAATGGCTGTACACTGTCACTTTCCATCCAATAAAAAATATTTTTATTTTTCACATTGTCATTATGGTGTATTGTGTGTAGAATGTTGAGGAAATAAATTAATCTATTTTGGAGTAAGGCTGTAACTTAAAATAAGGTGGAAAAAGTATAGCTATGAATACTTTCCGGATGTACTGTATATGCAGAGAGTGCACTGCTGGTCGAGTAATAACAGAATCAGAATTTTAAGCATCTGGGGTGCGAACAAAATTGAGTGAAGATATTTTAATGGGTGTCTTTGTTCATCATGTCTTCTCTTACAATTGTTTTTTTTTTCCCTAAAGGTTTTGTATGCAGAAGAGTGCAAAGCTGGTGCCAGGAGTGACGTTAGACCTGATTGAGAAGTAGGTATAAAGAGGTCCATGATCTAAAGATGTTGAAAATTAATGTTTCTAATTATCAAAGAAATTTAAATTTTTGTCAAAGATAACACAAGCAAACACATCATATATATATATATATATATATATATATATATATATATATATATATATATATATATATATATATATATATATATATATATTATTATTATTATTATTATTAATAGAAGACTAAATCCAAAACTACGTAGCCATGTGTGTAAAAAGTGTTCCTCCCTTATTAAAACATAACTCTAATTTATCTAGCCACACTCAGGCCTGATTACTGCCACATGTGTTCACAATCAAGAAATCACAAATAGTACCTGCCTGACAAAATGAAACATGCAAAGTATTGCTGCTCTGACAACCAGAGTACTGATTCCTTGTTATGGTGATCTACTGATTCTAATGCTTCACGCTTTATAATAGATTAAGCACATTTTCCCTTTAAGTATGAACTTAGGAGAAGATCTTGCCTTGCCTAAGAGAATAAATCAAGGACGCTGCATATAATACCTTAAACATGTCTTAAAACCATTTAGGTGTGAACGTGTCAGGGCCAGGAGCAGTTTACAGAAGATAATTCATCCATTCATTTTACCCTGGCTTAGTCCCTTATTTATAAGGCCTTGCCACAGCTGAATGAACTGCCAAAGAAAATAATATCACACATATATACATTTTTTATGAAAAATTAATTTCATATATTGCTACTGATGAAAGAAGAATTCAACGTCTTAATCAAGAAAAAGTTTGGAGCATACAATTGATGCATAAGAAGGTAAAATGTACACTTAGTCTAATACTGCCTTACTAAAAGGAAAGAGATCTATACAATTCATTGCAATGAGTGTATTACAAGAACTTATATTATTGAATATTCATGGTAGAAAATTAATTAAGCTTTCTTTATCTTATAAATCCAGCCAGCTTTTAGTAAATTTGCAATATTGTCAACACAGAACTTTCAGTTGTTGTATGTAAAAAAAAAAAAAAAAGGCCTAAATGCATGCAAGACCATTCAAATATTTTTGCTCGTCAACTATTGACAGCAGATCACTCATGATGAGAGCGATAGGGAAATTTGCAGTTACTACATCTTTACTGCTCTATTCATTTAACCAAAGAAATGTAATGCTATTACAGTGTCTCTCACGATCTGCACTCTTGCTCATTCACTGTCATCGCCATGATTTCCGAGTATTTTAACTAACTTTTGGGGATCACGGAGCCGGTATAAATTTGCTGGAGACTCGCGGAGCTTCGGGAGAGGTTATACGGTTGCATGAGATGCTAGATAGGGGTGACATCAGCTCAAAATGGTGGAGATACAATGGCTGCACTTGCAACAAAGACAGCAGAGTATCACTCACGCAAGTCACGCCCATAAACTGTAAACAAGTTGCGCTGCATCTGTATATATTTTAGCTGCAGTCACTGTAATAAGAACACATTGGTCACTCCCACACATCATTTACCTGTGTTGTAGCTGCTGTAGGTATTGCATAATAAACGGGAGGGCATGTGTGTCTTCGATCCTGTCAGATATGTCGCGCATTCTCATTCTCATACAGCTGAGAGTGGCTGTGTAAACTCCACCATGCGCAATTCAGAGAGCAGAAATTTGTAATCACGCGACCATGTAGAGACAGAAATCACATGCCATTGTGTAAATAAGATATTACACATAGCTATTTAGCAGGTTAATTTAAAAAATTTGTGATCTGGTGCTATATATAAAATAGTTAACTACTATTTTAAAGCTCCCCTTGAAGCCCCCCCCCCCCCCCCCATTCTTGCTGTGAGGCAAACGTGCTACCCACTGCGCCACTGCGTCGCCTTTACAACTTCACTATTTCACAAAAAAATAATTTGAAACCTATTATAAAAACTATTCAGCAGTAATAAAATCACTGATTTTTCTGCATCAGAATCTCTGCAGTTTGTGTCGAATAACAAGTAAAACAAACAGGCATCATTTGTTGTTATCCAAAAGGGGATCAGGGTCATTTACTAATTTACTTTTCTTTGCCAATTTCTGCAAGCTTACATTTCTTGTAATGTCCAGTTTCAAGATTGCATTGTAAGATCGTATTGTAAACCCCCCATTTAAATTAATATAAGCTGCTGCTTTTATTAAGCCTTTTAAATTTAAATACATTTTTAAAAAGAATTTTACAGAATTAGAGTGAAATAATAATGGAAATAATTCAGGCAATATTTTGCTCCACTGTAATCTTAAATGTTCTAGATGAGTAAAGTTATGTTTTAAGACTTTAAAGGAGATAAATGTCTTTCAGAGGCTTAGGCCCCATTTGTACTAATACGTTTTTGTTTTGAAATGCATACGTTTTGCTACGGTTACACCTTCCATCCACACTGAAAATGCACTAAAAATGGAGCGTTTTGAAAACGTTGAAGAGGCTGTTTTCATTTTAAAACGCTTCTGCTCTGTCAGTGTGGATGGTGGAAAACGGAGACATCTGAAAACGGTGGCGTGGCTGCAGACATACACCTATCTCATTGAGGCTTTTTCCTCATTATTATTAAGTAGCCTACAGAAAGTTCAGCCTTGCATCCTTTCCTTCTAAGTTCAGACTTCGCAAATTTGATATAGAAAACAAACTTCCAAAGACACGTCGGGTGAATTTTCAAAGGGAACAGTGTAGTTTATAACCTCATTCACATCACCCTGGCTATGTTGTTTCACTATCCCAGCAATAAAATGAAAACATGACTTCAGGAAAAAATTTTATTTTGATATTAACAATTTAACAGACCACAAAATGTTAAGGCATCGTGTAGCTACATATTAATATGACTGTTATCTTCTCTGTATGCATATTTAGAACAAAACGAAGCCTAAAATACAAAGCATATGCTGTCTCTTCTGCTGAATATTTGCTTTAATAATCAATAATTGCCATTAAAAGTATATAATAGATATAAAGTAATAGATTCAAAAGACCAAAGTCGGGGAATATGTCTTTAGATATAGACAAGATGAATTAAATATCATGTATAACAAAAATAGGATCGAGCGGTAGATTACTGATAAATCATCTAACGTGCACAGCTCTCACCTGGGGTTCTGTGCACAAAGCACCTGCTGACTGCCTGGAGCTCATACGCTGCAGTGCATGCCAGAGTGTGTGTGGTCACGTGATGTGTGTTTTCAACGATGTAGTGTGGACAGAGAGCTGTTTAGAAACGCTAGGTGAAATGCCAGTGTGGACGTAGATCTTTTTCATTCTAAAACACCACTTTAAAACTAAAACATATTAGTGTAAACAGGGCCTCAGAGTCTCACAGAGCCATTAGCTATTCAGAGACAATAGAGGAGTGTGTGTGAACGACATGTGCAAAATGGCTCCAGTCTACAGAGGAGCTGCTGAGAATGAGCATAAACACACATACACAACCAGGACACCTCTTGGTCAAAAAAGAAAAAAAAAACTTAACCAGAGGCCTTTTTACTTGAAAATTACCTTATAAAGATGCCCAATCTTGGTTCCAGATCCCCTGTTAGTGATTCTATAGCAACATCAATGTCCCCTCTTAGGTAGGCAAGTACAAACACAAACACACACATACACACACTTGCATTTTTTGAAGATGAATTATCACTACCACTATGACTGGATTGCTCATTCTAAGAGGCAGATTTCCAAACTGCCAAGAGACAGTGAAGCCCCCAGAACGGTTTGATCTATCATTTTGCTATTCCACTTCAGTTGCTTCACTTCTAAATTGACTTTACTTTATTATCCACACTGTGTTAAATTGTTATTGGCTTCACAATACATTACCACGTACAAATACACAACAGATACATCATAACTCATGTCAACTGTACTGTAGGGATCTATAGAAAAAAAGCAGTTCCAAATGTAGTTCTTACAATAAATGTTGAAGTATTGCAAATTCAGTTTGGTGGTGTCAATTATATATCTCAGCTCAGTTTGGTAACTTAATACAAATGTCTAGTGGCATTCTTTAGCTTAAATGGAGTTTTGTTTTTGTTTAGTTCAATAAAAAGTATGACATTTTGTATCTCAATATCTTTTTATTTATTGAGCATTTATGTTTTTTTTTATTATATATTTTTTATACAATGTTAGCCCTACTCATCTATTTAATGCTTATTCTTTACTTATTTTTCATGTGTTTCTGAACTTTTCTCAGGATACCAGGAAGGCTGAATGACAGGAGGACACCTTTAGGAGAGCTGAACTGGATTTTCACAGCTATCACTGACACAATTGCATGGAATGTCCTACCGAGAGGTTTGTTCAGATTAACACAAATGCCTATAGTACCCTTTTAATAAATTTATGTAAAGTGTTTTAATATAATTTTATCAAAATGACAGACTGCTGAGTTTTTCTACCTTCAATGACCATAACGTCCATAATTTTAAACTCTTCTTTATTCCTGAGGAGAAACCTGCTGTGATTGTTTGAGTACATTCTTACCTCTTTAATTATTGTGTATAAGAGAAATGCAAGTCTGCGTTATGCCCATTTCTAGGGTTTATATGCTGTGCACACATATCATTATCATAGGATTCCATTAAATGTGAGTATTACTGGTCCCACTTTATATTAAGTGGCCTTAACTAATATGTACTTAACCAGGAATTAATAGTTTGTTAAAATGTACTTATTGTGTAAAAACATGTATTTACTTTGTACTTATGCTTGATTAAATACATATATGTAATTACTTCTGTAATTAACTTTTGTTATAAACATTTGTAAATCCACTGTTGGCCATCCCATACACCTTAACCCATCCTTAAACCTACCCATACCACCAAACCTGTCCATAACCCAACCTCTATCCCAACTCAAAAGCACCACGTGTTCTCAAATACATTATAAACACAGTAAGTACATTGTATTTATTTTTTAAGTACATAGTAGTTAAGGACACTTATTATAAAGTTGGACTGCATTACTTAACAAATTACTTGCATTCTTGTTGAAGTTGCGTGCTATAATGTGTCATGTCTGATTACTTTAACCTTTTTTATCTCTCTTTAGATCTCTTTCAGAAATTATTTCGTCAGGATCTCTTGGTGGCCAGTTTATTTCGCAATTTCCTATTGGCTGAGAGAATTATGAGGTCATATAACTGTACACCAGTCAGCAGCCCCAGGTTGCCACCCACATACATGCATGCTATGTGGTAAGTTTAAAAATACCGTATTTTATATTCTCGATATTATTATTTTTTTTTTAAACAAATCAAAAATAAGGTATTTTCAGTGTGTCTGACTACTATTTGTTTATGATCTGTACAAAAACAAAAACATGAAATACATTTTTACATACTCTAAGGTTTGAAATTCAGCTTACATGTTCAAATCAGATTTCAGTAGTTATATATCAAGTGCCGAGAAAAAAAATCTACTAACCCCTTTTACAGGGTCTTAATTAAAACTTAAATAAAATCTGGATATAAGGGTATTTTCCCCGAAAGCCAATCATCTGAAAGAGTAATAAAATGGGCCAATGATGCAGTTGGCAGCAATTAAAATTAGTTGTGTATAAAGATGCCAGCCATGCAAGGCTAAGCACCTTTTCGCTTTCAGAGCCTCATGGTACTGAGAGAGTCTTTGGTTCCTCAATCTCCAACTGTATCTGCAATGGCCACGTATCAGCTCTACTAAGTGCAGGCCCGACAGGCAACCGACTATGCTCTGCTTACCACCAAGTCATCTTCTCATGCCCTAGAAAGGATGATGGCCACACAACCTGGCCGGACCTGAATGATATGTGTGACATTGACAAAGTTTGTTTACTTAATGCACATATCCCAGGCTGGCCTGTTCATCGACAATGTCATTGAATTCACTCAGGAATTTACTACCGTCAAAGAACAGTCCATTAGGATGGGTAAAGTCCACCAATCTCCAACCCCGGCAGCTTCAAGACCTGCTCTGCCACCCCTGCCCGCTCCGCCCGCTCCTCCGGCTAAGCGGCAGCATCAAAAACCCCACAGGCATCCAGCGCCCATGCCCAGTGTTGCTGTTAGGTCCAGTAAACGGGCCATTAATCATCCCTAAGACGGGCCATCTGGGGAAGAGCAAACTTGTTCTTTCCCTCTGTGGAGGGAAGGGCATCGCAACATCCAATGGCATTTTTCAACGCCAGTCTGCTGGCTTCACGGCCGGTGGCTGCCAAATTCTCTATGAAAGAGCATTTTTCTCCTTCTCTGGATGTGACAGCCGGAACACTGCCAGTCTGGGACACTATGCCTTCCAGCTTGCAGATCAATGCACCTCGCCAGTGGCGCTGAGTGTGTTAGACAATGGTCTCCTTTCTCGCACACTCCCAGCCCCCTCTCAGGACCCTGGTAGGAAGCTGAGAGTGAATCCCTTGCCTCCTGCTCTTCTACGGGAGCGCACCGCTGGTTTGTTAATGATAATGCCACTTGCGCTAGCTCTGCCAGCCTGGTTAACGCTGCCCAGCCCGTCGCAATCGCTCATATGCATGATCAGATTGATCATAATCAGGCCAACGGCCTCCCAAGTTCACGGGTGTGTATTTCACCAAGGTCAGCCCTGTGTTTATCCTGTCTTGCACAAGGAGATTGCTGTCCGCCTTAGCGAAGAAGGCAATCGAGATGAGGAGCGGGTTTTACAGACTTTACTTCATTGTGCTCAAATAGAGCGTTGGGCTTTTTCCAATTCTAGACCTGCATTTTTAAACCGGCATTTTAAACCGCTCCATTTACAAACTGCCGTTCACATTGCTCAGTTAGAGGCACATCCTTCGGTGCATCCATCCTCAGGATTGGTTTGCAGCAATAGACCTGAAAGATATGTACTTTCATGTCTCCATTCTTCCACACCACCGACAGTTTTTGCCGTTTTGAAGGTTGAGCCTGGCAGCACAAAGTCCTCCCCTTCGGGTTCTCTCTGTCTCCGTGGTCACCATCAGACTCAGACTCAGCTTTAAGTGGTCACCATGAACACCATGATCTGATGCTAACCTGTTTAAGAGAATTCAACAGGAAAACGGTAGTCTCACTGAAATTATTTCAGAGGCTTTTGAGTGTGCTTCAGCATTGGTTTCACAATCAGGTCCCCAAATGCGCATGGCATGCAGGTGAGAACCGGGTGACTGTCACTCCGCTGTGTCACCAGGCCTTAAGCTCTTGGTTGCTCCCTGCATACCTACAGACCGAAGTGCCTCTAGATCAAGTGTCCTGGCATCTCTTCTGCTCAACGGATGCATCCAGCACTGGGTGGGGGGCCATGTGTTGTTGGCATGCAGCTGCGGGTGGGTGGAAAGGAACCAGTTGCATTGGCATGTCAATTGCCTGGAGCTGTTGACAGTGTATCTTGCTGTGCCCCATTTTTTACGGTCCTAGTGGGGAAACATGTGCTTGTCAGTATGCACAACATAGTGACAGTAGCGTATATCAACCGCATGGGGGGTATCCGCTCCCACCGCATGCTCAGCTCGCTTGCCACCTGCTCCTCATGTCTAGGTCCTGAAGTGCAGTCTATTTACTAAATGGTGCGCTTCTCTCCAAGAAGACCCTCAGTCTTGCCAGATCAGCATGGTGCTTTCTTTTTTTTCAGGTACGATGGAGCGAAGGGTGTCGCCTTCCACATTGAATGTTTATGTTGCTGTCATTTCTGCTCAATTTGATGATGCAGATTAAATCCACCCTGCCCCCCTCACATGCCCTCTTTGTATCTCGCTATAGTGCTTACAAGCCTACACAGAGATCCGTTCGAACCACTCAACTCAGTATCCTTGAGATTTCTGTCTTTGAAGACAGCTCTGCTGGTCGTGTTGGCAGTTTTAGTCGAAAAATTAAAAATAAAACATCCAAAACTGCATAAAACTCTAGAGGAACCGTGGATAGTATGGTGATGCAATGATGTTAATCAAGCTCATGTAAACTTTTAAAAAAAGTTGAAATAATCGTAAAAAAAAAAATAGGTAGTCAAAGACTTGTCTTGAATACAATGGGCAATCAGTAGAATTGTCACAAGTGGCCTATTGTTTTGCAAGGACCAAGACTGAAGTGTGAAGGAAGGCCTAGAACATTTTGTGATTTATCATTTTCTTTCTGAATTTAGTTGTGGAAAGTTACTAGTTGTCCAGTCTGTGTCTTTCAGCAGCCCTTAAGGATATCTAAAGCTATGTTTCATAATTGTAATGTAGTCTTCATACTCCCAGTGACTTTCTTGCTATATGCTCCTTGTCTCCATAATTCAGGTGTTTCTAATGCTGACACTCTTGCTCTTGATGACTATTGTTACTCTTCGGAATATTTTTTTAGAAAATGTGATTATAATACACTGGGACGACGTGGTTCGTCTCACAGCAAGAAGGTTGCTGGTTTGAGCCTCGTCTGGGTCAGTTGGCATTTCTATGTGGAGTTTGCATTTTCTCCCTGTGTTTGTGTGGGTTTCCTCCGGGTGCTCCGGTTTCCTCCACAAGTCCAAAGAAATGTGGTACTGGTGAATCAGGTTTGCTAAAATTGACCGTATTGTATGAGTGTGTGTGTGAATGAGTGCGTATGGGAGTTTCCCAGTGATGGGTTGCAGCTGAAAGGACATCTGCTGCGTAAAACATATGCTGGAAAAGATGGTGGTTCATTTTGAAGTAGTGACCCCAGATTTATAAAGGAACTAAGCCAAAAAGAAAATGAATGAATGAATGATTGTAATACACGGATAAAGGATGGCATATGCATCGTTTTAAAACTGACTAGGTACTGACTTTATTGTTACTAAAGTAATATTCATTTAGAGCAGGGGTCAGCAAACTTGTTCCTGGAGGGCCGGTGTCCTGCTGGTCTTAGCTCCAACCCTAATCAAACACACCTAAACAAGCCAATCAAGCTCTTACTAGGTATACTTAAAACACCCAGGCAGGTGTGTTGAGGCAAGTTGGAGCTAAACCCTGCAGGAACACTAGCCCTCCAGGACCGAAATTGGTGACCCCTGTTTTAGAGACTGTTTAATATACAGTGTAAACATGCATGTACTGTCTATCAGTACTACCGGAAGATTTTCTGTGTGCCATGGTCTTAGTGGACCTGTGTGCATTTTGTTTTAAAATGATTTCTCATGGTAACTTGCAGGTATATCGCGCTTATGTGTCTTTCTAATTGGCTGCATGAAACTGACGTGAACTGTGAGACTGACTTTTCTAAGCTTAAGATCAGCACATGTGATGAATGGCTGAGCATTGACCAGACAGAGTCAAGTTTAAGAGCAGTGGCAATTCGCAAAATGAGGAGAGGTTGTGCAACGATAATGAACATTATAAAACATCTAAACATAAAGGAACTTTAGGTAGAAGCCACCAAATGTGTTAAAACAAATGAATAATTTACTGGAAGGCTGGCTAAAGACTGAACGTAGGTGAAGATGTAAGCAAGGCAGGCCTGACAGCTGAGGTGAGATGGACATTCAATAAACGTTAATCAGATAAATGTTAATCAAATCCATTCTCAAAGTTTTTGATTAAGTGATTTGCAAATGTGATATTGTTTCAATACAACAGTCATTTAGTCAACTTTGACTAAAACTGTTGCCTGATTTTGCTTTATTTCATAAACAATTTGTCACAGCAAACTGGCTGTGCAGCTCCATGCAACACAAGTTTTGAATGAATGTGAATTAATGAATAAATGTTTACAAATGAATTAGTGAGTCAGTGATTCAACTACTCAATTATAAAGACAGTGACTTGTTTTGCTTCTAAATGAATCAGCTGTTCAAATGAATCAATCAAATTAATGATTCAGTAATGCAAATCCGTCATTTGGCATCACCTAGTGTCAATTTAATTAGTTTAATTTTAAAATTTTGCAGGGTAAATTATTGGAAACTTTTTAATCAATCACTATTTCTTTATTCAAATTCTGTATAATAATTAAAACATTGTCAGAATCAGAATCTTTATTGTCATTGTAAAAAAAACAACGAAATTTACATTTGCCCTTCCCTTCAGTGCAGCCTATTTATCCAAAACAACAACAATTAAAAAGAGATATAAAGATAAAATGGCAACAGTGATTAATCATTAAAGGAGTAACAAAACAATACTAAAAGTGCGTATGATGTGTGTATAAAGTCCAAGTGCATTTTCTAGCAGCTTTCTAAATTTAAAGTAAAGTATATAAAGTGTATAAAATGTATACATACCCCCCCCCCCCACCCCAAGTTCATCGGCACAGTCTTTCAACTGTAACGCCATCTGGTCCTGCTGCTTTTCTGGGGTTTACTGTTCTCAGCACTCTCCTGACATCCTCGTCCCCTACTGTGAAGACATGGCTGGAATTTGATAGTGAATGCAATGTGGCTTCCTCTGCTGTTTGTTTTTCAAAGCGGGCAAAGAAGCAGTTAAGCTCTCCTGCTACTTGTCTCGAATTTTTGCTGTGGAGGTATTCCTCAATTTTGTGTTTATAATTCAACTTGGCACCTCTGATGCCTGTTTTCAGAGTTTGCTCTAGCAGCACTGTAATGCTCCTTGTCGCCAGACTTGAAGGCGGTGTTCCTTACCTTCAGCCAAATCCTAAACTCCCCCTTGGTTTTGGTTGGCATACACTCTGATGTGTTTCTTAGTGATGACAGTGTCTGTACAGTGGTTAATGTAAGAGAGTACTGATGTAGTGTACTCCTCCAGTTCGAACACACTCCACTCTGTTTGAGCAAAACAGTCCTTTAGCTGTAAGGATGCACCCTTTGGCCATACTGTAACAATTTTTAGAAAAGGGGAGTCTCTTTTCCTGAGTGAAGAATAAACTGGCAGCATAAAAAGGGATATGTGGTTAGCAGTGGTGGTAAGAGTACAAAAAAGTTGTACTCAATTACAAGTACTGTTACATTGCTGAAATTTTACTCAATTACAAGTAAAAGTACTGGTGTTAAAAAGTACTCAAGTAAAAGTACAAATTACTCTTCGTAAAAACTACTCAAATTACAAAATTACAAATTACTTTTTTAGCTTGGCGATATTGGTGGAATTATCCATAAATGCGGAGTCAGACAAGATTCCGGCAGTAAAACACATTTTACATAACACATTTAAAGATACTATAAACACTTTTAAAACTGTGTAAACAACATTAATTATAGATTATAATTATAGAGCACCTATAGAGGAAACCCACGCCAACATGGGGAGAACATGCAAACTCCACACAGAAACACCAACTGACTCAGCCAGGGCTTGAACCAACAAACTTTTTGCTTTGAGGCGATAGCAATACCCACTGCGCACCATGATTATTTTACAAAAACAATGTTTTGCTATTTTGAGTATAACGATAACAGAAATATGCACAAATGCACGACTTTTAATAATTTCAAATGATGCCTTTCTATCTGTACGATCAATAGATGATTTAATAAATTAAAAAAACACTTGCAAATTATGGAGAAACTTTGTTAATTACCTAATTCACGAACTGAACCATCAGAAACCACAGAACAACACTGCCTAGTGCCTAAACATATTATTAATAAATTAAATATCACACAAATTAAGTTGTCTTCTTACCATAATGTTTTTTTTTTCAGATTATAGACTGAAGTCTTGTAAAAAAAAAAGGGTTTCTGCAGATATCATAATGTCAAATGTAAGACTTTTTAAGACTACCTCATATCTTTAATATTGTTCAAGATTTTAAAAATAATTATTTTTCATTATTTTATAATTTATTATGATTACAAAGTTGGGTAACGGGTGGGGCAGTAGGTAGCACTCTCGACTCAAGGCAAAAAGGTCGCTGGTTCAAGCCTTGGCAGGGTCAGTTGGCATTTCTGTGTGGAGTTTGCATGTTCTCCCCGTGTTGCGTGGGTTTGCTCAAGATGCTCCGGTTTTCCCCACAGTCTAAACACATGCATTTTAGGTGAATTAGGTAAGCTAAATTGTCTGCTGTTGTAAATGAGAATGGGTTGCAGCTGGAAGGGCATCCGCTGTGTAAAACAATTGCTGGATAAATTGGCGGTTCATTCCGCTGTGGCGACCCCAGATTAATAAAGGAACTAAGCCAAAAAGATAATTAATGATTATAAAGTTTTATAACTATTCAAGATTTTTTAAATCAAAGTTTGATGCATCACTCACTTTTGTTTATATCTCGGACAGTTCTACCTATTAAAGTTAAATTTCAATGACAACAGAACATGGGTTACTCTACAGTTATTTTTTTTATTCTGGCAAGAATAATAGCAAAAAAAAAAACATTTTTTGTCCACTCAACAATTGACACATTATTGTCTGGCTAGTTTCTGTCCTCTACTAATGAGCTGAAAAGGCAATAATGGTCCAACAATCCTGTCCATCATCACCAATAAAGCCTAGAAATTGGGCATCAGTTTACTGTAAGTCGATGGGTTCATATATTATTGTCCAGTTATTAAATACCTAATTTGTTACTTAATTTTTGTTACATTGCTTTAACTTCAAAATGATACATCAGTGTAAAACCTATAAATGGTGGAAAAACATATTGTGTAATCTTAAAACCACCTGGGTCTCCACTTTTGCCATGGCCTCTTTTTTGTTGTAACAAACTTATCCCCCAGGTTTTTCCAAACTTTAACAAAACACTTCCTTTCCATGGCTGTTGCAATTTCTAGCCAAGAATTATTGGTCATCTGGTTATCTCTATGCTGATCACGCATGGTCGGATAGTTAAGATGTCTGTACAGTCGTACTGTTACAGACAAAATCTCTTCAAAGCGATTCAAATTCAACTCAAATCAAGCGTGGCGCCGCGCGAACTGTTCACCCGAAATCATGTCGCGCGCATCCAAAGTGAACCTCCGCAAACACGGCGATGACGTCACATTCGCCGCGCGC